>NC_092239.1:17410819-17598319 GCF_036320965.1 Panulirus ornatus
GTCTTTCTTTGTCTGTTTCCTGATGCTACCTCGCTAATGTGGGAAACGGTAATCAAGCAAATAAATATGAACATTTGAAAATCATATCGCAGAAAGAGCTTTGCAATCAGCTAATGAATAGTCAAAAGCTGGAAGTGATCCCCACAACTTCATTTTATAACACTTTCTAAAACACCTACCCTCATAGGAAAGTTACAAAAACAATGCCATGTGTTCTAGAAGGATGTAATACCAAGCAGAAAAGTAACTTATTACTACTCCCAGCGTCTTAGGACTTGCTTTCATGACTATCATACATTGATACTGTTTCAAACATCATGATATAATGAGTGCCACTGTTGTGTAAGGTATGAAAAACATGAAAAGACACAAACCAATATATAACTGTATATCACATTACAATTAACAAGATATGCAAAAATACAGGAGTGCACACACACACACTCCCTACTCACTATGTGCTGCCACCATACATATATATTTCCAGAAAATAATACCTGTTTTGTAAAGAAAACCTCCAGAAATGTACGTTACAGGTACCATACAAATGCAATTAATCATTTTCATGCTATGCATATCAATAAAATAATGAAAAAATAATATATCTAATCTAGAAGAGAATGGCATCACTGCTTATCAGAGGACTGGCAGTGTGAGATATATAATCATTTCTTGATGGAAGTGAATGACCATGAAAAAGAGGGCTGTGTGTAGACACCAAAAAAAAATGAGGGATGAGTAACCTAGACAGAGTTAATGAAACAAAGGGCATAAAAAAGAATTGGAAGGTATTACTAAGAGCTTAAATGTGCAAGTGAAGTTCAGGGAAGCAGTGCTTATAGGTACAGGTGAAGTGTGGTATTTGGAAAAACAGATGAGGACACATGAGAAAGCATAGCAAATGGTGGGATAAGATAAAATGCTAGTAAAAGATAGAAAGATGTATGGATGGTAATTGCAGGGAAATGCAAGTGAGTGGGAGGAGTAGACTAGAAACTGGCAGACGATTGAGAGAAAAATACCAGAGAAGAGAGCAAAAGAGAGATGGGGTGAGACAGTACTGATGAAAAAGAGAATATGAAAATGTTTTGGAAGCAGATGACAAGTGTGTGAACTTGAAAACAAATAGGGGGAACACAAAAAGGAAAAGGGGAAGTGAAAACAAAAAAGTTGGTGTCAATATTTCTTAAAAATTTACATAATGTATAAATAAACTAATAAATAATTAAAAGTTTACTCGATTTATGCAGCCAATCAGGTGAACATACACAGTTGAAGTATTACAGATATTAGCGATCTGGGAGCTTAATATCTGGGTGAGCTGGATATTTCCAAAGTGGATAAGCATATGGCTGAGGTATATTTAGACAGCCAAGGTGGCAGGTATTCAGGGATGTTTACAGGTGCTTGCTCTGAAGAATCTGTTTGACAAATACTTTGTGAATGAGTGAATATTATGAGGCCTTTCCAAGTCTGGTGTAAACATACGACAGAAATAAAAGAGAGGCCTTACGGATAATATGACAAATATGAGATATATGGAAACTTACTAAATGCAGTAAGTAGTTTTTACCAGGAATAAGGCATCTGTGTAAGCATGAAGGAAGAAGGATGAGTGGTTCCTGGTGAAGGCTAGTCTAAGTCAAGGATGTGTGACACCACCATGGTTGTTAATCAATCTATAGATAGGATGGGGAAGGAGGAATTTTCAAGGGTCTTAGAGCAAGTGGGCTGGGCATGGGAGGTGAATAAGTTTCTGTTCTTCTTTGACATGGTTCTAACTGAACACTACAGAGAGACTACAGGAGCTGGTGACAGAGTTTGGGATAGTGTGTGAATGGGAAAGTCGAGAATATATGTGAACATAAGTAATAATAGGGTAAGAGAGATGTGTGGTAATAAAAAGGGTGTGGTTGAAAGAGCAGAAGAGGGTGTTTTGAAATGGTTTAGTCACATGGAGAGAATGAGTGAGGTAAGATTGACCAAGAGGATATATGTGTCAGAGGTGGAGGGAATGAGGAGAAGTGGGAGACCAAATTGGAGGTGGAAAGATGGAGTGAAAAAGATTTTGAGTGATTGGGGCCTGAACATGCAGGAGGGTGAAAGGCGTGCAAGGAATAGAGTGAACTGGAACGATGTGGTATACCGGGGTCAATGTGCTGTCAATGGATTGAACCAGGGGATGTGAAGCGTCTGGGGTAAACCATAGAAAGTTCTGTGGGGCCTGGATGTGGAAAGGGAGCTGTGGTTTCGGTGCATTATTACATGACAGCTAGAGACTGAGTGTGAATGAATGGGGCCTTTGTTGTCTTTTCCTAGCTCTACCTTGCACACATGAGGGGAGAGGGGGTTGTTATTCCATGTGTGGTGAGGTGGCGATGAGAATGAATAAAGGCAGACAGTATGAATTATGTACATGTGTATATATGTATATGTCTGTCTATACATTAAAATGTATAGGTATGTATATTTGCGTGTGTGGACGTGTATGTATATACATGTGTATGTGGGTGGGTTGGGCCATTCCTTTGTCTGTTTCCTTGCGCTACCTTGCTAATGCGGGAGACAGCGACAAAGCAAAATAAATAAATAAATAATATGTAATTTAATGAAGAGCAGCATAGGTTTGCAAGTACATTTGAGGGGAGGATTCTGTAGGAGTGGAGTGCATTCGGTGCCTGGAATTAAAATGATTACTTAAAATAGGTATCATGGTACTTGCGAGAATGACATGGCAGTGGATGAAACAATGAAGGCTGATGCAAGTCACTGGTGGGAGAAAGGGGGATTAGGTCCTAGGTGCATTGAGAAGTAATTATATATGTATACTGTATGAGGCCCCATTCTTTACTCCCAAACAAACTCTTCAATTTATGTATGTTGTCTGCATTACACATGTCCTTAGCCATTTTGTTTCATTCATCCACCACTCTCATTCAATAAGAGTATTTCTTTACATCCTTTTTAACAAGGTTCTTACTTAATTTCATGTTCTGTTCTCTGGCTGTTCTATCCCTACATTTCTTGACAAAGTGTTCACTGTTCACAGTTAATCCATTTTAAATACTTGAAACTTGTGATCAGGTCACCCCTCATGCTTGTCTTCCAAGGTGAATAAACTTAAAGTCTCCAATCTTTCCCTGTAACTTATCTCCTTCCTTCTAGTACCATCTTTGCAGCCCTCCTCTAAGTCTTTTCTATTAGTTGACTGTGCTTCTTTAGGTATGGTAACCAAATCTGAGAAATATATTCTAGTTTTGGTTTTATGTAAGACATGAATAACTTGCTGAGTATTTCCTCATCCATTCAATTGAAGGTTTTTCTAAAATTTGCCAGCATACAAATTTGTTTCCTTAACTATTCTCCTAACATGGGAGTATATGGATAGAGAGGGCAAAGACTGATAAGTTTGAAGGTACCTACCTATAAGTAACTATGACAAAGGTACCCATGTACAAGTAACTGACACAAGATTTTGCCAAAAGATCAAGACCGGCAAGTTGCAATCACCATATATTGCGTGATGAATCATACTGTTTCTCTCCACAGCAAGCAACTTAAAATCTGCAATTCAAGATTCACGGAGGACTAAATATCTATCTATATCTCTGATGCTCACTCCCATCTGGACCTCCTTCAAGTGGATGGCCATGGCAATAGTCTCCATAACTAGTGGACTCCAGTGTCGCTTCATAGCCTTTAGTACCTCACCCTTAACAGGCCACAAGCAGAGAGCAACTCTAGTGCAAAGTTTGTAAAGGCTCCTACCTACTCACTACTTCTACCTAATGCTCCTGCCTAAAGTTCCTACCCACTACATCTACCTACTGTTTCAACCTATTGTTCCTGCCTAAATGTTCCTACTTCCTACTTCATTGGAGACTGACCTCAACCACATATCAAGTTTTCTTGCTAATGTTCCTGTAGATTTTTCACAAATTTTTCTATTTCTCAAGATATTGTACTCTCAAACTTTTTTGCCGGAATCTCATACATCGTCTGATATCTTTTTGGTATATTCCCAAGTCCCTGGACCAATAATATTCACCATCTTTCTTGTTGAGATGGTATTGTTTGTATATGTATCTTGGGTTCTGAACACAAAGTAATGAAAGAGAGTGGATGTGCTGTAAACATAATGCCTTAAGATGAAGTGAGTTGACTGAGTAATGGATGACAGGATACGAGAAGGGCATGGTAACAGGTAACGAGACAGCTGATATGGCTGTGTCAAAATAGTTTCGTGGTTTTTTCCTCATGTCATAAGTGCAGAGGAGAATGGGAAGTACCTACCTACCTATGCTAACTAAGAGTACCAACAATGAGATTTGGCCAAAAGACAAGGATAGTGTGTAGTATCTACCACATATCTTGCCTAATAAATAATACAGTTTCTCTCTGCTGCCATGCTCATTATGTAATTGCTGATACAGAGTTCACATGAAATTCACTTCAACCATATATCAAATTTTCTTTTTACTGTGTTTGTGGATGTTCTGTACATATTTCTCACTTGCTCACAACAATCAACTGAAGAGTCTAAATTTTCTAACCAGGCTCTCATAAATTTAAGCTTGTTACCTTTTTGGTATAGCCTATAGCATTCTTGCAGACTTAATCAATTTGCTACTTCCTTGTTAAAAGACCATAATGGAGATGGAAGGACAATGTGATGGAGGCACTGGGGTATTAGGACCTGAGCATTTAGGAGGCATGAGAAGTGAGCATGAAATAGAATGAGCTATATCAATGTGGTACATAAAAGGGTGATTTGCAGTCAATAAACCATACAATAATCTCTTGGGTTTTGCTGTGGAAGGTAGGTTTTGGTTTCAGTAAATAATGAATATATGCTACAAAGTGAATCTGTGCAAATAAGGATGCTGTTCATTTGTTCTTAATGCTGTCTCATTGGCAATGTATACAAAAATTTCTCCTGTTCTAATGCTTCTATCTGATATCCAATTTACCAGTTTTACAAATACTAATGGTTTAACTTTAATGCAAAAACAGACAAGTTGACTTCATGATATTTCATATGTACTTTTCTAGTTATATAGAAACGTGAAGTGCAACCAAAATCATTTGGAAAATAAAGATTTCAATATCAATGGTAATGTATCATTTTGATATCAATGACTAAATTCTCATGAGTGCTTTCTTTGTAATAAAACTACTTACAGTAATACTAGATCAGACCTAAAAGAATGGCAAATGGACTTTCCAGTTGTTGGTTAATTCTATGACATCGAAATTTTTAGGTGGAAAATAATTCTATAAATTCTATCATACGTAGACAACAAGGTATTTTTTCACATAGTTCTCACACAGTACTTACATGATGCAAAAATCTAGGACCTGCATATTAAAGGAATCACAGAAAGTGCTCTTTGCAGTAAGGAAAAGGCTAGGGCAAGAGGGACAAGAGGAAATTTATGGCATCTGGCTCATTGAATGACTGTTTAAGTTTGCTAATGCTAAGAATATCCTAATCAACCTTTTACTTACTGAAATGGCAAGTTGTTAACTGGAATGGCACAACCACTTGGGCAAGTCTATCTAATAAATGATAATAATCCAATCTTACTGTAATAGGTTACAGTTTCTTTCTGCAGCTGTGTCAGGTACAACAAAGGTATCCATGATATAAACAGATATGAACAGATACCTTATAACTACCAAGAATCAAGGCAGATTGTGGAGATTGTGTATTATGCATTTTATGTTTTACATGTGGCATTGCATTTCTAAGTGGGACATTGTCTTTCTGAAACAAAATATGGATGACAGTCTAGAGAGCAGTTAATATAGTGCAGTTGTAGGCTCAACACAATTCATCTGTCCAAGAAATTACTAGACTCACTGTTACCTATTCAGGTCATGATATACTTGTCCTGACAATATCTGGTATACATACATTATCCTTAGTTCACCTTTTATTTGATGGTGCTAGCTGTGAAAAACAAAATCTAGGCCAACCTATAAAAGTTTGTCAATGTTATACTGTAACTCTTATCTGCCCTAACAGGCAAAGGCAGCCTAAATCAATGGATACATGGTTTCTTCTGATGAACAACTCTGACTAAAAGTTACCAAGAATTCAAACCCAAAAGTTTTTGTGAGTTTTCTACTTAGGTGGTGAAGAGGTTTTCATTTGGTGATGATGTAGGAGCATTCTCTGGATCCATGCCAGCTGAGGGGTTAGTTTGAGGAGTCTGGTCAATATCTTCATATGGGCTACGACGAGGACCCCCTGAAATCAATAAAAATCAAGAGTGAAGTATTAAATAAAGGTTCAAATCAAATACATAATCAACATATAAACACAACTGGTATCACCAATTATATTCAAATGCCACATCCCACTAAACAGCAAAGTGGTTCACACAGATTCTCCGAACACTGCTGTATCTCTCATCTTGGCATAAGGAACCCCTCCTACTTTCCCGAATCCCTTTACACCTCTCACATTTCAGGCCTGAAATATATCATCTATACTATCACTTTCTCAGTACAATAATTCTTGAGCCCCCAAACCCATTACTTTTACCTTCATTTATTCTCACTCCCCTTCCTCTAAAATGTTCAAGAAATGGTTTTTCCTCCTGAAGCATATTTTATCACATAAGGCTAATCTTTATTTCAAAATATTCTTTTAACCAATGTGTTCATTAAAGTTTTGTCCCCTACAATATGCACTATCAATGCTTTGCAGCTATCAATCCCTTTGGAAAGCTCTGGAAAATAATGACAACTTTTCCTTCTCTTTGGAAGCATGAACCGATACATCCCATCCCTATGAAGGGTGAACATCTGACCCCTTTGATTATAGTCTTATTGCTTTGACATCTAACATTTCCAAAGTCTTTGAATCCCTCCTCAACTCCCATATCTTTACTTATACACCTTGAAAATCATAGTCATCTCTATTATTACCAGTATGGCTTCTGTAAGGTAAGATCCACAGGTGAAATTTTTTCCTAACTTACTAATATCTAGTCATTATCCCTGAAAGAGTTTGGGGAGACAAGTGTAGTTGCCCTTGACATATCTAAGGCTTTTGACAGGGTATGGCATCAGGGTCTCATCTCTAAGCTCCCCTCCCTTACTTTGCTCCTTCATATCTAGCTTCCTCTCTGGCCGATCTATCTCTGTGATAATTGATGGATCAGCTTCCCCCTTTTCTCCAACAACAGCAGTGTCCCTCAAAGTTGTCTTGTCCTATACACTTATTCTCCTTTTTTCAACAATCTTCTCTCCTCCACAAATAACTCAATGCACTCATACACTGATGACTCAACACTGCTTTCATCCACATCCTTCAATTTTGCTCCCTATTCTCTTACTCAATCTGCTTCTCGTCTTGACACAGCCTCCTCAATAAACTCAGACTTGGACAGGATACCTCAGTGGGGTAGATAAAATCTAGTTAAGTTAAATACCTCCAAAATGCAGTTTCTACCTATCTCCCTATCAAAAACTCCTCACAACTTTTGTCTCTCGTTTGACAGTTCTATAATTCCACCTCTAGACTCAGGGAACATTATTGGTATTACTGTAACATCCACTCTTTCTTGGCAACCCCACATTACGGGAATAGCTAAGTCTATCTCTAAGAAACTGGGTTTCCTGTTTAGATGTCAAAACTTCTTCTCTTCTGAACAGTTGCTCTGTTTACACAAGGTATTGATTTGTCCTTGTGTGGCGTACTAATCTCACATTTGGGATGGTTCTAGTTCTGCATCCTTACTTGACAAGAGTTGAAAGCAATCCACCTCATAAACTGAACCAAGCTAACTTCTAAAACTTGACCCCCTTGCCCTCCGCTGCAATGTTGGGTCACTTTCCTTATTCAATAGGTATTAATTTGGTTTTTGCTCTTGAGAGCTGGCTGCTTGTGTGACCCCACCACTAGCTAGACCACACAATACTTGGCAAGCTGCTGCGTCATATGACTATTATGTGGCCAACAGCAACTCAAAGGTGGGCAGTCTTGACACCTGCTTCTTTCCCTACATGTCAAAGCTCTGGAACTCTCTTCCCTCTCATGTCTTTCCCAATAACTACAACCTGCCATGTTTCAAAAGACAGGTTTTTCACTTTCTCAAAATTTTTAAATGCTTTCCCTTGTCTTTTCTTTTTTTCATTATTCTCTCTTTATGTCAATTAGGGCACAGCCTTGATGTGGACTTTCATCCATGACTGGAGCCTTCAACATAATAAAGAATAAAAAATAAAAAATTTGTTTAAGTTCCTTGGCAAGGTTCAGTTAAACTTAAATCTTTAAATAAGGGGCAAACTAAAATACATTCCAAACTAGAGTTGTGGGTCTTGAGCCATTCAATTCATCAAAGGCTAGAAAAATTAAATCAGGTTTTATGAGTCTCTGATTGAAAGTTTTCAAGTTGTGACCATGGCTTTGGTGGACAACAATGACAAAGTGACCCTTAAGTGTTTGCCATTAAATTCAAGGAAACAGAGAACATAATTGCTCATCTAGACTACCAATTTGGAAGTTTCTCAACTATCAACTTGATTTTAGTGAGTTATCACCTCAAAAGTGAAAAATTTATATTTTGGATGGTACTTCCCATTTGCTTAATCAAGGTTCCAGAATTCCTTAACTGCTTACTTGACAGATTCAGATTTGTGCAGTGGCAGTATCTTAACCAATGAGGTAGGAGGTGCTGCTACTATGGAAAGTAAAAGAAGCTTAAAATCGTTAAAAGTTATGAAGTTTCAGTACCTTGAGGGGATACCCTACTTTTACTGGAGTAACCAAGTCTTACCCCGCATTCTCGTGCTGACATTGTTATAACACTCCTTAGAGGTGGAACTAAATGGGAAGGCATTGCCAATTACATCAAGACAATACTTTTAGATTTAGACAGACAACTGAAGTGTGCTGTCACTTTTAGTATTTTGACAATTTTGGAGCCTCACTGCCTCTGGAAACCCTGTGCTCGAGTTGCCCTCTGCCAGTGACCTGTCAAGGTTGAGGCATGAAAGGCTAAGAAGCAGTACTGGAGTCTACCAATTATAACAATTATGTCGAGGGTTAAAAGAACAAGCGACTGAGGGTGATGGCACTGTGAATGGAATGACTGGTGAGAGTAAATGGTGGGAGATTGTAGAGAGGTTTAAAAGTTTTAGCATGGATGTGCTAAGGATTGGGAAAACCTATATCCTTGGGCAGGGTGTGTGAAGTGAAAATGAAAAGGATGAATGCAAGTGATGGGAGGGCATGGAAGGAGGTGTGGTATGGACGGGAATGAGTGAAAATCATCTGAGAAGAGGGCAAGCAGGATGTGCAATTCTACTGTCACCAAAAGTATGGGAGGGTGTTGCAGAGCATGGATGGAATGGATCAAGAATAGAGTGGGTGAAAGGAAAGACTGGGATTGTGAAGTATGCATGGGCATGAGTATATGTGTCTGTGAATATGAAGACTGTACGAGGAAAGGGTGAAATGAAGCTTTTCTGAAGAAATTCGAATGACTGTATAAATAGTTTTGAGAATGAAAGAAATGTGGTTGTATTGGGTGATATGAATGGGAAAGAGGGATATGATGAAATTGGTGAGATAGATGGTAAATGGGGAGTGCCAGGAGTAAATGAGAATGGAAGTTATCTTGTGGATATTTGTGCTGAGAGGGTTTTATTCCCAGAAAACACCTTTTTTCAGCACAAGATGGTCCACAGATATACGTGTATGAGAAATGATGGAGAGAAGAGTAAAAGGCTTTGACTGACTATGTGGCAGTGGATGAAAGACTGAGAATGGCCGTGCTAGATGCTAGAGTCGTTAAAGGATTCTTTGGAGACTATGACCATTTTGCGGTTCTTGTGGAGATGAGGATCGAGGAGAAGTGGGGGTAAGGTGTAAAGAAGAATGGAGAGGTAAAAGTGCTCGCAAGCGAGAAAATAAATCAGAGAAAATGCAGGAATGAGTATGAAAGGAAGGTAACTGAAAGCTTAGATGGATGTGCAGTGAATGTAGTCATGAGGTGTTTAAAAGTGTTTGGAGAAATACAAATAAAGGTAGTAGAATCAGTAGCTGGATACAAGGTAGTGAGATATAGGAATAAAAAGGGGAAATTTATGGTGGACAAAAGGGATTCAAAATGCTGTGGAAGAAAAGAAAAAGGCTTATGGTAGGCTGATAGGAATGTACCAGTAAAAGTTCAGCAAAGGAGGAGGGAAGAATACAAAATATGTAAGTGGTATATTAAGCTGATAAAGGAACGCAAAGAGCGAGTATAAGAAGATTCTGAAAGGAAGT
Source organism: Panulirus ornatus (assembly GCF_036320965.1). Lineage (NCBI taxonomy): Eukaryota > Metazoa > Arthropoda > Malacostraca > Decapoda > Palinuridae > Panulirus > Panulirus ornatus. The sequence goes on from NC_092239.1 coordinate 17,421,102, forward strand.
TAAGTGGATAGTTTTGGAATAATACGAAACTATACTAGAAGGAGGTGAAAAAGGAAAGAGGTGGATGTAAGAGTGGAAATGTTCATGCAAGAAACAAGGAAGAGGAGTTGCTGAATCAAAAGGAGGAAGTGAAAGGAAGATGGAAAGAGTATTTTGATGAACTGATGAATGTGGGAGATTGGGAGGTAGCAGTTGTTACATGCATGGGTATGGAGGATGGAAGGGAGAGGATACAAGTGCAAGGGTCTATAGCAAAAAAAAGGAGGTAAGAAGGGCATTAATGAGGCTGAAGGTAGGAAAGGCACCTGGAGTGGATGGCTGATAAGAGTGTGATAGAGTGGACGTATCTTGTATGTAATTCAACATGGAGACAAAAGGTTGTGACTGAGGACTGGGTGAAAGCTATATTATTCCTTTACTCAATGGAAAAGGTGCTAAAGATGAATGTAGCAATTATAGAGGAATAAGTCTGTTAAGTATGCCAGGAAAAGTGTATGCAAGAATATTAACTGACAGAGTGATGGGAGAGACTGAACGTATAATAAGTGAAGGGTAAGGAGGTTTTAGGAAAAGTTGGGGATGTGTGGATCAGTTTTTGTTGTAAAGATGACCATGGAAAAGCATTTAGCAAAAGGTAAGAAGTTGTAGGCAGCTTTTATGGATCTGGAGAAAGCATATGACACTTGAGACGAATGCTTTGTGGGATGCGTTAAGGATGTATGGTATAGGGAGACAACTGCTGGATGGTATGAAAGCCTTCTATAGAGGACTAAATGCACGTGTAAGAGTGGATGGCGAGCTGAGTGAAAGTTTTGGGACACATGTAAGTGTGAGGCAGGGCTGCATTATGCCACTGTGGCTTTTTAATATATATATGGATGGAGTGATAAGAGATGAAAGCAAAACTTGGGATACAGAGATGGAGTGTGGCAGTGGAATATGGTGGCTAGAGGTAAGCCTGTCTACAGATGATACTGTGTTGTTTGCTGAGAGTGAAGAGGAGTTGCAGAAGTTTGTAATTGTGTTTTATGATGTGAAGGTAAATGCAAGTAAAAGTAAAGCAATGGTGTTTGAAATGAAACATAGTGAAAGTATAGATTTTGTTAAACCATATAGAGTGAAAGACGAAAATGTACTAAAATGTGCTTAGTATATGGGGGGGGGGGGGGGGGGAATACTGGAAAACGTGAGAATTTAAGTATCTAGGATCTGTCTTGGGTAAGTGTGGTGATATGGAAGGAGAGATAAGGGAGAAGCAGTACAGGGCAGAAGAGTCACTGGGTCCCTTAATAGAATGATGAAGGGTAGAGGTGTAGGTATAAATATGAGGAGAGGTTCAAGGGACAACATAGTCCTCCCAACCCTGACCTATGCAGCTGAAACATGGACATGGAATGAGTCACTGAGGTCAAGAATCCAGGCTGTGGAAATAAGCTATTTGAGAAGAGCATGTGGTATGATTTGATGGAATGAAGAAAGAAATGAAAGTGTGTATGAGAGATGTGGTACAGCAGTGAATAATGGAGCTGGTATAATGGGTGAAATGTAATACTTTGAGGTAGTTTGGGTATGTGGAAGGAATGCAAGACTGGAAGTTTACAAGGTGAGTGTATGACAGTACAATTAAGGGAGTTGGTGTGAGTGGAAGACCACCTGTGACACAGAAAAATAGGGTGGAGGAATACTAGAGGGAGAGAAATAGTGAAAGAATGCATGGAATGGTGTATGTAAGGGAGGCATGTAAGGACAGGGATAAATGGAAACTCTTGTCGTGGCCACCTCTTAATGGGAGTTCAAGGAATGAAATGGCTTCAGGGATATAGAGAACAGATTCAGGCTCTCCGGAGAAATGGGGTGCCACTGACCACCTGCCCTTTGACCTTTGTTCTCAGACAAACACTGAACTTACACTCCAGCAATAACAAACCCTTGTTGTGCTTCATCAGAGAACAGCAGAATGACTTTACTCAGTGGTACAAATATTAATTTCCCTTATTTTCCCTCCTTATACCTCCCAAATTGCTGGCACAACCTTCACATCAACATATTTTCCCAGCAGTCAGTAATTTCTATTCTGCCAAAGAAGTTAATGAATTATTGGCAACTGTGTGCACTGGTTAGATGTCATGTATCTGGCAATTTCCTTGGCATGAGCACAGACATAAGGTGATCAGAATGACTTTCTACATTACATAAAACAGGAAAAGACCACCAATCATGAAAAAAAACATTATATAACACAGTAAAATGGATATGTTTGAAGGGATAGTAGTCCTAACGATGCTGTGTGGATGCGAGGTATGGACTAGAGATGAGGATATGAAAGAGGGTGGAAGTGTTGGAAATGAAATTTTTGAGGACAATATGTGGTATCAGGAGGTTTGATCAATTAAGTAATTAAAAGAGTGAGAGAGGTGTCATAATAAAAACAGTGTGGTTTGGACTTATGGAGAGAAAGAGGGAGGAGAGGTTGAAAAAGAGGATATACAGGTTGTACCTTTCTAATCCGGAGCTCTGTGGTCCAGCAATTCCCATGGTCGGGCACGATTTTAATATGCCGTCATTATTTTGTAGATCTGCCACTAGGGCAGTGCTGTTCGCAGTGCTAAGGTGCCAAAATCTGTTTACACAGCAGCCAAGTTAATCAAAAGCTCTGTTAATTTCTTACATTTAGTTTTTCTTTGCTGAAAATGAAAGCCAGAAAAGTTTAAAGTTCTGGAAAACTTTGAAAGGTGCCAGAAGTAGAGAATTAGACAGTGCACTTATAAAGTGGTTTAAGCTCCCTCGTAATGAAGGTGTAAGCATTTCTGGGGAAATACTAATTAAGCAGGCCAAATTTCTTCAAAGAGAACTAAAGCTAAACTATGACTGTGAATATTCACAAGAATGATTACAAAAGTTGAAGCTTAAGACATGGAATTTTAGCTCAAAGTGTGTTCGGTGAAAAGAGTAGCGCACACACAGAAGCTTGTAGTGTAAGGGTGTAATAAAAAAAAAATAAAAACTCTATTTCTCTATTAAATAACCCAACAGCAATATGTACAGGGAGAGAGAGAGAGAGACAGAGTGTACGAGCTGGCTGCCTGGCTGGGATTGATGCAGCGCAGGCTGGCTAACTTGACAATAACAATAAAACAACAACAGTACCGAGACCACCAAAGCCAGCAACCAACCAGTGGTCATTCCGTTACATTAACTACTCGTTACAAAGCTGCAACAAAGTCTGCGGATGAACTTGCACAATTAGTGACAGCAGAAAACTTAGCCACAGAACATGCATATAATGCTGACAAATATACCCTGTATTGGCAACATATGCCATGAAAAACCCTTGCCTAAGATACTACGGAGTCTCCATCTAGGGGTACTTCTGATGTAATCTGGAGTAACAATAAAAATCTTGTTTGGAAGCATTAATGGTTGTATTACTTCCTGTTTTAAGCTTTGTTCTACCTTTGATAACAAAGCAATATATATGTGGTATAAGCTAGTAAGACATATATTTACATAGGGGTTTCCTTTAGGGGTCAATTTCTGTTTTCCAGCATTTTCTGTGGTCCAGATATGGCCAGGTTCCAATATTGCCAGAATAAAGAGGTTCAACCTGTATGTGTCAGAAGTGGAGGGAACAAGCAGGGGAGAACCAAACTGGAGATGGAAGGATGGAGTGAAAAAGCTTTCAACTGATCAATTGATGAAAATGCAAGATGGTGAAAAAGGCATACGAGATAAAGTGAACTGGAATGGTGTGGCATACAGGGGTCAATGTGCTTTCAATGGACTGAATCAGAGTATGTGAAACAGCAAGGGTAAACCATGGAAAGGTCTATGGGTCTGGTTTTGGATAGGGAGCTATGGTTTCAGTGCATTACATATGTTTACTAAAGAATGGATGTGTGCAAATGCACCATTTCTTCAACTGTTCCTGACACTAATGCAAGAAATGGTGATCAAATATATAAATATGTATTTAAATTTATTTATCTATTTTGCTTTGTCGCTGTCTCCCACGCCTGCGAGGTAGCGCAAGGAAACAGACAAAAGAAATGGCCCAACCCACCCCCATACACATGCACACACACACTGTCCACACACGCAAACATACACACCGACACATCCCAATGTAAACACATATATATACATACACACACACACACACACACACATATACACACATGAACAAAATTCACACTGTCTGCCCCTACTCACCACCATCGCCACCCCGCCAGACACGGAATAACATCCCCCTCCCCCCTCCTGTGCACGAGGCAGCACCAGGAAAAGACAACAAAGGCCCCATTCGCTCACACTCAGTCTCCAGCTGTCATGCAATAATACTCAAAACCACAGCTCCCTTTCCACATCCAGGCCCCAGAGAACTTTCCATGGTTTACCCCAGACGCTTCACATGCCCTGATTCAATCCCTTGACAGCACGTCGACCCCGGTATACCACATCGATCCAATTCACTCTATTCCTTGCCCGCCTTTCACCCTCCTGCATGTTCAGGCCCTGATCACTCAAAATCTTTTGCACACCATCTTTCCACTTCCAATTTGGTCTCCCACTTCTCCTCGTTCCCTCCACCTCCGACACATATATCCTCTTGGTCAATCTTTCCTCACTCATTCTCTCCATGTGCCCAAACCATTTCAAAACACCCTCTTCTGCTCTCTCAACCATGCTCTTTTTATTTCCACACATCTTCCTTACCCTTACATTACGTACACGATCAAACCACCTCATACCACATATTGTCCTCAATATATTTATGTATATATAGATAAATATATATATACATATATATACATAAATATACATAAATATAAAAATATATATGCCACAAGCATCTTTTGCGAACGCCATCACTGCTTCCCTAAATACATCCCATTCCTCCCCCACTCCCCTTACCTCCTTTCTTCTCACCTTTTTCCATTCTGTACTCAGTCTCTCCTGGTACTTCCTCACACAAGTCTCATTCCCAAGCTCACTTACTCTCACCACTCTCTTCACCCCAACATTCTCTCTTCTTTTCTGAAAACCAACACAAATCTTCACCTTTGCTTCCACAAGATAATGATCAGACATCCCTCCAGTTGCACCTCTCAGCACAGCGACATCCAAAAGTCTCTCTTTCGTGAATCTATCAATTATATATATATATATATATATATATATATATATATATATATATATATATATATATATATCCCTGGGGATAGGGGATTAAGAATACTTCCCACGTATTCCCTGCCTGTCGTAGAAGGCGACTAAAAGGGGAGGGAGCGGGGGGCTGGAAATCCTCCCCTCTCGTTTTTTTTTTCATTTTCCAAAACAAGGAACAGAGGGGGCCAGGTGAGGATATTCCAAAAAAGGCCCAGTCCTCTGTTCTTAACGCTACCTCGCTAACGCGGGAAATGGCGAATAGTTTAAATGAAAGAAGAAAAGAATATATATATATATATATATATATATATATATATATATATATATATATATATATATATATATATATATATTTATTTATTTATCATACATTGTCGCTGTCTCCCGCGTTAGCGAGGTAGCGCAAGGAAACAGACGAAGGAATAGCCCAACCCACCCGCATACAGATGTATATACATACACGTCCACACACGCACATATACATATCTATACATCTTAACGTATACATACACACACACACACACACACACACATATATATATATATATATATATACATACATATATATATATATATATATATATATATATATATATATTTTTTTTTTTTTCCACTATACCTTGTCGCCGTCTCCCACGCCTGCGAGGCAGCGCAACGAAACAGACGAAAGAAATATATATATATATATATATATATATATATATATATATATATATATATATATATATATATATATATATTTTTTTTTTTTTGCTTTGTCGCTGTCTCCCGCGTTTGCGAGGTAGCGCAAGGAAACAGACGAAAGAAATGGCCCAACCCCCCCCCATACACATGTATATACATACGTCCACACACGCAAATATACATACCTACACAGCTTTCCATGGTTTACCCCAGACGCTTCACATGCCTTGATTCAATCCACTGACAGCACGTCAACCCCGGTATATCACATCGCTCCAATTCACTCTATTCCTTGCCCTCCGTTCACCCTCCTGCATGTTCAGGCCCCGATCACACAAAATCTTTTTCACTCCATCTTTCCACCTCCAATTTGGTCTCCCTCTTCTCCTCGTTCCCTCCACCTCCGACACATATATCCTCTTGGTCAATCTTTCCTCACTCATTCTCTCCATGTGCCCAAACCACTTCAAAACACCCTCTTCTGCTCTCTCAACCACGCTCTTTTTATTTCCACACATCTCTCTTACCCTTACGTTACTCACTCGATCAAACCACCTCACACCACACATTGTCCTCAAACATCTCATTTCCAGCACATCCATCCTCCTGCGCACAACTCTATCCATAGCCTACACCTCGCAACCATACAACATTGTTGGAACCACTATTCCTTCAAACATACCCATTTTTGCTTTCCGAGATAATGTTCTCGACTTCCACACATTCTTCAAGGCCCCCAGAATTTTCGCCCCCTCCCCCACCCTATGATCCACTTCCGCTTCCATGGTTCCATCCGCTGCCAGATCCACTCCCAGATATCTAAAACACTTCACTTCCTCCAGTTTTTCTCCATTCAAACTCACCTCCCAATTGACTTGACCCTCAACCCTACTGTACCTAATAACCTTGCTCTTATTCACATTTACTCTTAACTTTCTTCTTCCACACACTTTACCAAACTCAGTCACCAGCTTCTGCAGTTTCTCACATGAATGAGCCACCAGCGCTGTATCATCAGCGAACAACAACTGACTCACTTCCCAAGCTCTCTCATCCACAACAGACTTCATACTTCCCCCTCTTTCCAAAACTCTTGCATTTACCTCCCTAACAACACCATCCATAAACAAATTAAACAACCATGGAGACATCACACACCCCTGCTGCAAACCTACATTCACTGAGAACCAATCACTTTCCTCTCTTCCTACACGTACACATGCCTTACATCCTCGATAAAAACTTTTCACTGCTTCTAACAACTTTCCTCCCACACCATATATTCTTAATACCTTCCACAGAGCATCTCTATCAACTGGTAAATTATATGGGAGGGTATTGATTGAGAGGGTGAAGGCATGTACAGAGCATCAGATTGGGGAAGAGCAGTGTGGTTTCAGAAGTAGAGGATGTGTGGATCAGGTGTTTGCTTTGAAGAATGTATGTGAGAAATACTTAGAAAAGCAAATGGATTTGTATGTAGCATTTATGGATCTGGGGATATACATATATATATATATATATATATATATATATATATATATATATACATGTAGGTTTGCAGCAGGGGTGTGTGATGTCTCCATGGTTGTTTAATTTGTTTATGGATGGGGTTGTTAGGGAGGTAAATGCAAGAGTTTTGGAAAGAGGGGCAAGTATGAAGTCTGTTGGGGATGAGAGAGCTTGGGAAGTGAGTCAGTTGTTGTTCGCTGATGATACAGCGCTGGTGGCTCATTCATGTGAGAAACTGCAGAAGCTGGTGACTGAGTTTGGAAAAGTGTGTGGAAGAAGAAAGTTAAGAGTAAATGTGAATAAGAGCAAGGTTATTAGGTACAGTAGGGTTGAGGGTCAAGTCAATTGGGAGGTGAGTTTGAATGGAGAAAAACTGGAGGAAGTGAAGTGTTTTAGATATCTGGGAGTGGATCTGGCAGCGGATGGAACCATGGAAGCGGAAGTGGATCATAGGGTGGGGGAGGGGGCGAAAATCCTGGGGGCCTTGAAGAATGTGTGGAAGTCGAGAACATTATCTCGGAAAGCAAAAATGGGTATGTTTGAAGGAATAGTGGTTCCAACAATGTTGTATGGTTGCGAGGCGTGGGCTATGGATAGAGTTGTGCGCAGGAGGATGGATGTGCTGGAAATGAGATGTTTGAGGACAATGTGTGGTGTGAGGTGTATTTGATCGAGTGAGTAACGTAAGGGTAAGAGAGATGTGTGGAAATAAAAAGAGCGTGGTTGAGAGAGCAGAAGAGGGTGTTTTGAAGTGGTTTGGGCACATGGAGAGGATGAGTGAGGAAAGATTGACCAAGAGGATATATGTGTCGGAGGTGGAGGGAACAAGGAGAAGAGGGAGACCAAATTGGAGGTGGAAAGATGGAGTGAAAAAGATTTTGTGTGATCGGGGCCTGAACATGCAGGAGGGTGAAAGGAGGGCAAGGAATAGAGTGAATTGGAGCGATGTGGTATACCGGGGTTGACGTGCTGTCAGTGGATTGAAGCAAGGCATGTGAAGCGTCTGGGGTAAACCATGGAAAGCTGTGTAGGTATGTATATTTGCGTGTGTGGACGTATGTATATACATGTGTATGGGGGGGGGGTTGGGCCATTTCTTTCGTCTGTTTCCTTGCGCTACCTCGCAAACGCGGGAGACAGTGACAAAGTATAAAAAAAAAAAAAGAAAAAAAAAAAATATATATACATATTTATTTTATTCTATATCTAGGGGAGAAAGAATACTTCCCATGCATTCCTTACGTGTTGCAGAAGGCGACTAAAGGGGATGGGAGCGGGCAGGCTAGAAACCCTCCCCTCCTTGTATTTTAACTTTCTAAAAGGGGAAACAGAAGAAGGAGTCACATGGGGAGTGCTCATCCTCCTTGAAGGCTCAGATTGGGGGTGTCTAAATGTGTGTGGATGTAACCAAGATGAGAAAAAAGGAGAGATAGGTAGTATGTTTGAGGAAAGGAACCTGGAAATTTTGGCTCTGAGTGAAACGAAGCTCAAGGGTAAAGGGGAAGAGTGGTTTGGGAATGTCTTGGGAGTAAAGTCAGGGGTTGGTGAGAGGACAAGAGTAAGGGAAGGAGTAGCACTACTCATGAAACAAGAGTGGTGGGAGTATGTGATTGAGTGTAAGAAAGTAAACTCTAGATTGATATGGGTAAAACTGAAAGTGGATGGAGCGAGATGGGTGATTATTAGTACATATGCACCTGGGCATGAGAAGAAAGATCATGAGAGGCAAGTGAAGCAGTGAAAAGTTTTTATCGAGGATGTAAGGCATGTGTATGTGTAGGAAGAGAGGAAAGTGACTGGTTCTCAGTGAATGTTGATTTGCGGCAGGGGTGTGTGATGTCTCCATGGTTGCTTCTTCTGTTTATGGATGGCGTTGTTAGGGAGGTGAATGCAAGAGTTTTGGAAAGAGGGGCAAGTATGCAGTCTGTTGTGGATGAGAGAGCTTGGGAAGTGAGTTATTTGTTGTTCACTAATGATACAGTACTGGTGGCTGATTCGGGTGAGAAATTATGGAAGCTGGTGACTGAGTTTGGTAAAGTGTGTGAGGTAGAAAGCTGAGAGTAAATGTGAATAAGAGCAAGGTTATTAGGTACAGTAGGGTAAAAGGACAAGTTAATTGGGAGGTAAGTTTTGCTTTGTTGCTGCCTCCCGCATTAGTGAGGTAGTGCAAGGAAACAGACAATAGAATCGCCCAACCCACCCACATACACACATGAATATTCTTTTTTTTGCTAAAATGCACCACTTCAGCAGCCAGCCATGTCAAAAACATGGATGAATCATTGGAAACTATGCATGAGGGTTAGTTATCATGAGTCTGACAAAAATATATCATTTCAGCAGTCAGCCCCATTAAAGAAATGGATGAATTATTGGTAACTATGTATAAAGGTTACTTATCATGAGTCTGGGAACTCAGTCTAACAACACCTAAAATGCTCTATTAAACTGATACTTATCACATCAGTATATCCAGGTTTACTGAAGAACACTTCTACATTTGAAGACTTTAACAATTTGGTGCAAATGAAAGATTCTCATTAAGAGCCTAACTTCATCATACCTGAGGAGACACAATCTACAATCTACAATATGCAACTTGTAGTAAAGCTTGAAAAGAAATCTGATGTTTGGCTAGTAATCTGTATCTTCTAGTCTAGATGCATACTGCTCTTATCTCCCTTGCAAGCATAATGTTGAAATATAATGTTAAACATCTATCACAACTTACATTTCCTTCTCATGTTGGAGTGGATCATCTCTCTATCTAGCATCATATTTCTTGGATCATCCCTTTAACTATTATCTTATTTCTGTCTTCAAATGGTCTATACTCCTTCATGTTTTGTCAGTTTGGATAAAAACTCATTGCTTGGGCCTTGATAGATTAGGGTTGAATGTTCATACAGTACTGGCAGGAGTCTTTTCAACAAAAATACAGATTCTAAGACATAAAATTTTTGATTTGTAAGAGACTGGTTACAGGTTTTTGGGTACAAGAATCTAATTTTGTATCAAAAGATCCCCCCCTCTCAAATGACAACTACTCCAATATGTTCTGCCAAATTTACCAATGAAAGATGACCATAATGTGGTACAGGTACACCACCAATTTTCTGCCACTCTTGGTTCCAAAGCCTTGCCGGATTAACCATTTTGCTGAACCAACCGTGGTCACATAATAATTCATCAACACACCTCTAACCCACTAATCATACATCTCCCATGTGTCTAAAGTATACCATGGACAGCTAGAAATTTAAATCAAACAAATATTTAATGTTTAAGCACCCTAAGATGGTAAGTCTGTCCTTAGATTGTTTGAATCCTGTGGGGTCTTCTTCATCTTCTGTTGTGAGTGTTTTCCTAGGTGTGCATCACTAGAATAATAAAGTTTCATCTGCACCTGCTTAAGACTGAGGTGCTCATCAGCTACGAGTTTTGCAAATTCGTCCACATACCTTGCAGTTCCTTCGTGGTTTGCAGACCACTTTTCTCTGCACACTTTATTCATGGAAAGTCCATAACGCTTCTTGAATCTTTGAAGCCATCCTTCACTATAGTCACGCTCATTTTGTAATTCAAGTTCTTTATGGAAAAACTTAGCCTGCCCCATTATCATGCTACCTGACAAGTCCACTCCATCACTCCAATACTGTCGAAACCATTCCATCATCACTCGATCGTGCTCAGTGCTCTTACCATCTTTCATAGTACTTCTAATCGTCATTTGCTTCTTGGAATCGGTCTGCATAATTTCAATATTTTCTCCCTTGGCTTCTTTACATCATAAACAGTTGATGAACCATGCTGTAGATGTCACACAGCTTACGCATCGAAACACCACGGTACATTTTTTCAACAGTTCTACTTTATCTTGGATTGATATGGACTGGTGTTTACGTTTGACACCACAAATGACACTCTCATACGTCTTAGACGCCATAGCTAGGGTTAAATTTAAGCAAAATAAGCTAAGAGTCTCACAAAATTGCAGTAACACCCCAAAAAGTGCACTGTAAAGAATGTAAATAAGCACGCCCTACACATGCCATCTGCGGCCGCCCAGTAAACTAGTCTCGTGGCCGCAATAATTTCAAGTTCCCTCATAATTTTGTTCGAACCAAAAGAGGTGCCGAACCATCAGTTGCCGGAAAATTGCTGGTGTACCTGTATCAACTAGTTCCATCCTCTAAATTCTTGTGCATGATATGATATTAGTACATTTTCATTTTGTGCTGTACTTCAATTTCTATTTTGTGTGATGGTATTGAAGAGGACAGCATGTATTTAAACAAAAGGATTTAAAATGCATATTTCCTCTTTCAAGCACCAATGAGAAACAAAAATAAGATTTGCAACTTCTGTACTGACTCTTGCAAAAACAATACAAAAGAAAATGTTTAACCCATTCACAAATGTTGTCAAGATAATTCAAGTCAATAGCTGTTCTATTCTGCACACTGTTGAGTTAATTCAGGGCTTATGAAAATGCTGCTAGACCTTAAGCATGCAATAAATACAGGCTTTACAGACAACAGACATATTCTTCAAGTGCTACCATCATATGGGCACACATTCTGCTCCCAGTACAAGAATATCAAGTTACAGTTGCAGATGAGACAGCAAATGGACAGAGAACAATTAAAGATCATATTCTTTGGCCATAGCATTCATGATAGCTCATGATAATACAATCTTGACTTGTGGTACTATTTTAAGGATGTTTAAAAGCATTCACACTATTAAAGCAAATCCTTCTTTTCTGATGCTGGATGGGATAAGTCGTCTATTCACTAGGGATCGAAGGGCATCTGTCAAGGTTGTGTTGAATGGGAAATGACTCAACTGTGAAAATTGTTTGGAAATCTAGTGTTTCTCGGAAGTTTCCCATTGCCACCATGAAGAACTCTTCCACCTTTGCTTCAAAAGTGTCAGTGGATACATATAACATATACCTTTGATGATAAAGGTATTGCTGTTAGGAATAAGTGTAAAACCTACTTGAGGATTATTTCACTAAGTGTTGGAGGCAAGTGCAAAGCAGAAACATAAAAAATATATTGCAGTTCTATGGAGAGCTAAAGGTTTGATGATCTCATGAAAAAAAGTATGAAATATGAGTTAGTATACACAGCATTTATACACCTGGAAAAATTAATAAGACAACTAACAAGAATGGTCAGTGAAATGCACAGAAATATCTAAAGAATGGAAAGAAGCAGGTACAGCCTGTCTTGAGTCATCATGGCTCTTTAATTTCTCCCTGGGCAGTTTTACAAAGGATCTTTAATGGAAGTATTGGGATAGGGGTATGACTGGAAAGGCATAAATGTAAAAGAAGAAGTGGGTATGACATATGCAGATCACACTGTGTTAATGGGTGAGACTGTATAGGATATGTAAGACACTATAAGGGAATTTGAAAGTATGTGAGAAAGCAGAATAGAAAGTAGTTGGTAGGCAGCTACCATATTACTGGCACTACCTGCCTGGGTATCAGGAGGGTCGGTGATGGCTCTGTAGTAAGCCAGCACTTCAGTGGTTGTCAAGATACACTCCTTTCACCTAGGTAGCTGTTTCTTCTTTCTGCCTCACCCACACATGGACTATTGGAATTCAGCCCACAAACAAACAATCTCTCCTTGTCACACATAACACATGACAATACTTAACTCACATAACTCATTCTTCCTAACTCTAAATTTTTCTACAGTGAGTGCTATACACTAGCCCTGCCTTCAGGCCGAATGGTAGTTGCAATACAGTGAATAGATAGAAGTAGTAGGTAGGAACATTAAACAGGAGCATTTGGTAGAAACATTACATAGAAGCAGTAGGTAGGACTATTAGGTAAAGTAATAGATTGGAACATCAAGAAGACATTACATAACTGAGGATGGGGGAACATTTGGTAGAAGCCTCTGAAAACACTGCACTAGCCAAGGCCAGTGTCCTGTTAAAGATGAGGCACTGGAGTTCACTAGTTATGGAGAATCTCATGGACACCCCCTTGAAGGAGTTCCCAAAGAGAATGGGCATCAGAGATAATGATAGATATAGATAGTGAGACACTATCTAAAGGTGGAATTTTGTTGCAGTTAGTAGTTAGCAGGCAGCCAATGACCAGCGAGGTATATTACCAGTATTACCCACCTGAGTATCAGTAAGGTTAGTGACACCTGCTTTGTGAGCCAGCACTTCAGCACTTCTCAAGCTGCACTCCTCTGACTTAGGTAGCTGACTTTTTCTGCATCACCCACATGTGGACTACTGGCATGTGGTCCTCATGCATACAATCTCTACTTGTCTAACATAACACTTGACAACACTAAACTCACACAGCTCATTATTCGTAATTCTAGATTTTCCTGCGGAGAGCAAATGAGCTAGCCCTGCCTTTTGGCAAAATGTTAGGAGCAACTGATAGATGTAGTAGGTAGGAACATTTAGGCAAAAGCATTAAGTAGAAAGAGTAGGTAGGAACATTTAGGCAGGAACATAAGGTAGAAACAGTTGGTAAAAGTTAGAGATAGGAACATTAGGCAAAAGTAGTCAATACAAAAATTAGAAAGGAATCTCTGAAAACACTGCACTAGAGTTGCCCTTTGCCAGTGGCCTGTTAAGGGCAAGGCACTAAAGGTTGAGAAGCAGCACTGGAGTTCACTAGTTATGGAAGCTCTATAGCCATGGCCACCCACATAAGGGAGTTCTAGTTGGGAACAAGCATCATGGATAGAGATGGAGAGAATTTTGCGTGAAAAATGGGAGATAATGGTAAATCTGCACTTCATGGTCAAGGCACTCTTGAGATAAGAACTGCAGTGTTTGAGGTATCATCAGATGATTAGATTGAAAGGGTTCCAGAGGTCTGCATATTCTAGCTGATTTAGTTTTGAAGATGGTTAAATGGATGAAAGATACAAGAATCTGGGAATGTGTTAAAGAAAATGGGAGTATGCTGTCACAAAACTTAAGATGGGGAAGATAAGAATCTGCATGTTTGGAAGGATTTCCTGATCAGCATAACTAAGCATACATTCATGCTGGGAGTGAAACATAGGTGTACAATATGATGATTGTGATTAAAATTCATACATAGATTTTCCTAAAATGTGAATTAAGAAAAGCTGACAGAGTAAGAAATTAAGATAAATCAAACTCAGCAACAAAAAAAAGGAACAGATTTAAAAAAGAAGGATGAAATACTAAGATAGGTTGAACCTACAGCATGGCAGGAAAATAAAGTGAGGTATTACATATGGGGTAAAGATTGAAGCAAAAAGGAACATTCGAAGTAGTTTAAGAGCAAAATGGCAGAGGGCAGACTCTATGCTGGCCACCTTGCATGAGAGATAAAGGCTGCATTTTCATATATCAATAAATAGATTCATTATCCTTTACACTTCTGTTCAATGATTTCCATGCCACAGTCTAATGTTGTTGCAACATACCAACTGTCTAGTAAAACATAAAATGGAATGATGCAGCTGGCATTAAACTCATCAGACTATGACTTCCTGGTAAGACAGAATGGACAATCATGTGCATTTGAATGACCTTGAAGGCACATATCTATAGATTTAAATCTGATGAATCAGATTACAAGGAGATTGCTCTAACTACTTGGTCACCTTGCAACTTTAATAACAGCTGCTACAGAGGCATGGTTTCAGCTACTGGACTTAAAGAATTATAATATACACAGTCTCACCAAGTCATACCCAATACTTAACTTTGGAACAAGCATAAATCTGTATTCTAAGATCTGTTGTAATTAATAGTTACTATTATCACCAAGTTTTGTAATATTTCAACTGTGTTTTCTGTCAAATGGCTTCCTAAACTGAGTAACCCAATCATTATCATTTTCTTGTAATACATGTCTCTTATTTCCCACATGAGTGAGGTAGCATCAAGAGCAGATGACAGAGCCTTAAAGGAAAATTCCTCACTCGGCTCCTTGCTACATTCCTCTTTTTGAAAAGTAATGAGGGAACAAAGGATTTTAAGCACCTGCTCCCATCCCTCTTAGTCACCTTGTACGTTATGCAGTGACTACATGGACAGTACTCTTTCTTCCCTGATATTTTTCTGTTTTTTCACACCTGAATGCTGCTTCCCGAGCTAGTGGGGTAGAACCAGGAAGCAGACTAAGAAAGACACATCCACTTAAATATACATACATATAAATATATACACAGGTATATATCTATACTAGCTTGCCTTCATTCAATTCTGACACCAACCCTGCCCAGAGGAAACAGCACAAATGCATGAAGGGAAAAATATAACATATACAACCTCTTTTTTTCCCCTATACCAGATTCACAACCCCCAGTGCCAACAAGATAATGCCAGGAAACAGACGAAAAAAGACCACATCTGCTCCCTATCCACATTCAGGCCTAAAAGACCTTTCCATGGTTTACCCCAGACATTTCACATAACCACTTTTCCTTGTTCCCTTCACTTCTGACACATATATCCTCTTTGTCAATCTTTCTTCACTCATTTTCTCCACATATCCAAACCATTTCAATACACCTTCTTCTACTCTCTCAACCACACTCTATTAATTTCCATACATCTATCTTGCCTTTCATTACTTACTCAATCAAAATACCTCACACAACTCCATCTATAGCCCATGCCTCGGAACCATATAATATTGCTGGAACTACTATTCCTTCAAACATTTCCATTTTATTCCTCAGAGGCGACGTTCTTTCTTTCTGCACATTCTTCACCACTCCCAGAATCTTTACCCCCTCCCACATCCTATGACTCACTTCTGCTTCCATAGATCCATTTACTGCAAAGTTCATTCCCAAATATCTAAATCACTTCACTTCCTCCAATATTTCTATATTCAAACTTATATTCCAATTAACTTGTCCTTCAACCCTGCTGAACCTAATAACCTTACTTTTATTTAATCTACATTTAATCTCATCTCTCTCCTTTCACACACTCTTCCAAACTCAGTCATTATCATCTGCATTTTCTCACTCGAACCAGCCACATGTGCTTTATCATTGGAGAACAACAACTGACTCACTTCCCAGGCCCTCTCACCCTCGTGAATTTACCTCCCTCAACACCCCATCCATAAACAAATTAAAAACCATGGTGATAATCACACACCCCTTCCACATAATGACCTTCACTGGGAACCATTCACTTTCCTCTTCCTTTTCGTACACACGACTTAAACCCTTGATCAAAACTCCTCTGCTACTAGCAACTTATCTTCCACGCCATATATTCTCAAGACCTTCCCTAAAGCATCTATCATATGCCTTCTCTAAATATGCCTATCATATGCCTTCTCTAAATGCATAAATGCCACATACACATTCATCTGTTTTTCTAAGTATTTCTCACACATTCTTAAAAGCAAACATCTGATTCACACATCCTCTACCACTTCTGAAACCACACCCTCTCAATCAATATCCTCCCATACAACTTACCAGGCACAATCAACAAAGTTATACCTCTGTAGTTTGAACACTCACCTTTATCCCCTTTGCCTTTATACAATGGCACTATACATGCATTTTGCCAATCCTCAAACATTTCAACCATAATCGATACATAAACTGAATATCCTTAACAACAAATCAGCAACACAGTCACCATCTTTCTAAACAAATTCATGTGCAATACCATCAACTCCTGATGCCTTGCCAAATTTCATCTTCCTCACAGCTTTCACCACCTCTTCTCTATTCATTAAACCACTTCCCATGACTCTCTCACTTCGCATATCACTCCAACCAAAACACTAACTCCATTTCCTCTTCACTTCATCACTACCTATTATCACTTCCCTTATTTATCTCCTTCCAAAACATCATTTTACTCTCCCTAAAGTTAGATGATACTCACTCACCCTAACTCTCATTTGCCCTCTTTTTCAGCCCTTGCAAATTTTCTCTTAACCTCCTGCCACTTTCTCTTATACATCTCCCAATCATTTGCACTCCTTCCTTGTAAGTACTGCCCAAATGCCTCTCTTTTCTCTTTCACTAGCAACTTAACTTGTTCATCCCACCACTCACCTTTTTAATCTACCCACTTCTCACCTTTTGCATGCTACCTGCATCTTGCATGTACCATCATTTCTTTCCTAAATACCTCACATTCCTCACCCACTTCACTCGCTTCATTTGCTCTCATCTTGGTATTTCTCTCTTGGTATTTCTTCACATAAGTATCCTTTCCAAGCTCACTTATTCTCACCAATCTCTTTTAACCAACATTGTTTCCTCTTTTTAAAAAAAAACTACAAAACTTCACCTTCGCCTCCACAAAATAAGTGATTAGACAAGCCACCAGCTGCCCCTCTCAGCACATTTACATCCAAAAGTCTCTCTTTTACATGCCTCATCCAAAAGTTTCTCTTTAACATGGCTATCAATCAATGCATAATCTAATAATGCTCATCGACCATCTATCCTACTCACATACATATACTTTTGAATTTCTCTTTTCAAACCTGGTATTACCAATCACCAGTCTATCTTATAGCATTCAACTCCAAACGCTCTTTACGACTTCCATTCATAACAGTGAATACCTCATGTGAACTATAATACCCTCAAATGTCACACTACTTAACTTCGCATTTAAATCACCCATCACTAATACCTGGTCTTGTACACCAAATTTGCTGACAGACTCACTCAGCTGCTCCCAAAACACTTGAGTCTCATGATCTTTCTTATCATGGCCAGGTGCATAAGCACCCATCTCTTGCCATCCACTTTCAGTTTTACCTATATCAATGTAGAATTTACTTCCTTACACTCTATCACACACTCCCACAACTCCTGCTTCAAGAACAGTTTTACTCCTTCCTTAGCTCTTTTCCTCTCACCAACCCATGACTTTATTCCTAAGACATCTCTAAACAACTCTTCCCCTTTACCCTTAAGCTAAATTTCACTCAGAGCTAGAACTTCCTGGTTTCTTTCCTCAAACATACTACTTATCTCTCCTTTCTTCTCATCTTGGTTACATCCACACAGACATTAAGACACACCAATCTGAGCCTTTAAGGAGGATCAACACTCCCCACCTGGCTCTTTCTTCTGTTTCCTCTTTTCGAAATCAAAATACAAAAAGAGGAGAGTTTCCAGCTTCCCGCTCCCTCCCCCTTAGTTGCTTTCTATGACATGGGGAATATGGGGATAGAACTCTTTCTCTCCTACCTCATTATCATCGTCATCATTATTACTATTATTATTTTTTACTATAACCAACCGCTGTCTCCTGCGTTAGCGAGGTAGCGCAAGGAAACAGCCGTGGAATGGCCTAACCCACCCACATACACATGTATATACATAAACACCCACACACACACACATATATATACATATACATATAGGGTAGAAAGAATACTTCCCACGCAATCCTCACGTGTCGTAGAAGGCGACTAAAGGGGTCGGGAGTGGGGGGCCAGAAACCCTCCCCTCCTTATATTTTAACTTTCTAAAAGGGGAAACAGAAGAAGGAGTCATGCAGGGAGTGCTCATCCTCCTCGAAGGCTCAGATTGGGGTGTCTAAATGTGTGTGGATGTAACCAAGGTGAGAAAAAAGGAGAGATAGGTAGTATGTCTGAGGAAAGGAGCCTGGATGTTTTGGCTCTGAGTGAAACGAAGGTCAAGGGTAAAGGGGAAGAGTGGTTTGAGAATGTCTTGGGAGTAAAGTCAGGGTTTAGTGAGAGGACAAGAGCAAGGGAAGGAGTAGCACTACTCCTGAAACAGGAGTGGTGGGAGTATGTGATAGTGTGTAAAAAAGTAAATTCTAGATTGATATGGGTAAAACTGAAAGTTGATGGAGAGAGATGGGTGATTATTGGTGCATATGCACCTGGGCATGAGAAGAAAGATCATGAGAGGCAAGTGTTTTCGGAGCAGCTGAATGAGTGTGTTAGTGGTTTTGATGGACAAGACCAGGTTATAGTGATGGGTGATTTGAATGCAAAGGTGAGTAATGTGGCAGTTGAGGGAACAATTGGTATACATGGGATGTTCAGTGTTGTAAATGGAAATGGTGAAGTAAATGGAAATGGTGAAGAGCTTGTAGATTTATGTGCTGAAAAAGGATTGGTGATTGGGAATACTTGGTTTAAAAAGCGAGATATACATAAGTATACGTATATATGTAGGAGAGATGGCCAGAGAGCGTTATTGGATTATGTGTTAATTGATAGGCGCGCAAAAGAGAGACTTTTGGATGTTAATGTGCTGAGAGGTGCAACTGGAGGGATGTCTGATCATTATCTTGTGGAGGCGAAGGTGAAGATTTGTAGGGGTTTTCAGAAAAGAAAAGAGAATGTTGGGGTGAAGAGAGTGGTGACAGTAAGTGAGCTTGGGAAGGAGACTTGTGTGAGGAAGTACCAGGAGAGACTGCGTACAGAATGGAAAAAGGTGAGAACAAAGGAGGTAAGGGGAGTGGGGGAGGAATGGGATGTATTTAGGGAAGCAGTGATGGCTTGCGCAAAAGATGCTTGTGGCATTTGAGAAGCGTGGGAGGTGGGTCGATTAGAAAAGGTAGTGAATGGTGGGATGAAGTAAGATTATTAGTAAAAGAGAAGAGAGAGGCATTTAGACAATTATTGCAGGGAAAAAATGCAAATGAGTGGGAGATGTATAAAAGAAAGAGGCAGGAGGTCAATAAAAAGGTGCAAGAGGTGAAAAAGAGGGCAAATGAGAGTTGGGGTGAGAGAGTAGCATTAAATTTTAGGGAGAATAAAAAGATGTTCTGGAAGGAGGTAAATAAAGTGCGTAAGACAAGGGAGCAAATGGGAACTTCAGTGAAGGGGGCTAATGGGGAGGTGATAACAAGTAGTGGTGATGTGAAAAGGAGATGGAGTGAGTATTTTGAAGGTTTGTTAAATGTGTTTGATGATAGAGTGGCAGATATAGGGTGTTTTGGTCGAGGTGAAGTGCAAAGTGAGAGGGTTAGGGAACATGATTTGGTAAACAGAGAAGAGGTAATAAAAGCGTTGCAGAAGATGAAAGCCGGCAAGGCAGCAGGTTTGGAGGGTATTGCAGTGGAATTTATCAAAAAAGGGGGTGACTGTATTGTTGACTGGTTGGTAAGGTTATTTAATGTATGTACGATTCATGGTGAGGTGCCTGAGGATTGGCGGAATGCTTGCATAGTGCCATTGTACAAAGGCAAAGGGGATAAGAGTGAGTGCTCAAATTACAGAGTTTGTTGAGTATTCCTGGGAAATTATATGGGAGGGTATTGATTGAGAGGGTGAAGGCATGTACAGAGCATCAGATTGGGGAAAAGCAGTGTGGTTTCAGAAGTGGTAGAGGATGTGTGGATCAGGTGTTTGCTTTGAAGAATGTATGTGAGAAATACTTAGAGAAGCAAAGGGATTTGTATGTAGCATTTATGGATCTGGAGAAGGCATATGATATAACTGATAGAGATGCTCTGTGGAAGGTATTAAGAATATATGGTGTGGGAGGCAAGCTGTTAGAAGCAGTGAAAAGTTTTTATCGAGGATGTAAGGCATGTGTACGTGTAGTAAGAGAGACAAGTGACTGGTTCTCAGTGAATGTAGGTTTGCGGCAGGGGTGTGTGATGTCTCCATGGTTGTTTAATTTGTTTATGGATGGGGTTGTTAGGGAGGTAAATGCAAGAGTTTTGGAAAGAGGGGCAAGTATGCAGTCTGTTGTGGATTAGAGAGCTTGGGAAGTGAGTCAATTGTTATTCGCTGATGATACAGCACTGGTGGCTGATTCATGTGAGAAACTGCAGAAGTTGGTGACTGAGTTTGGTAAAGTGTGTGAAAGAAGAAAGTTAAGAGTAAATGTGAATAAGAGCAAGGTTATTAGGTACAGTAGGGTTGAGGGTCAAGTCAATTGGGAGGTAAGTTTGAATGGAGAAAAACTGGAGGAAGTAATGTGTTTTAGATATCTGGGAGTGGATTTGGCAGCGGATGGAACCATGGAAGCGGAAGTGAATCATAGGGTGGGGGAGGGGGCTAAAATTCTGGGAGCTTTCAAGAATGTTGGAAGTCGAGAACATTATCTCGGAAAGCAAAATTGGCTGTTTGAAGTAATAGTGGTTCCAACAATGTTGTTTGGCTGCGAGGCGTGGGCTATGGATAGAGTTGTGCGTAGGAGGATGGATGTGCTGGAAATGAGATGTTTGAGGACAATATGTGGTGTGAGGTGGTTTGATCGAGTAAGTAATGTAAGGGTAAGAGAGATGTGTGGAAATAAAAAGAGTGTGGTTGAGAGAGCAGAAGAGGGTGTTTTGAAATGGTTTGGTCACATGGAGAGAATGAGTGAGGAAAAATTGACCAAGAGGATATATGTGTCAGAGGTGGAGGGAACGAGGAGAAGTGGGAGACCAAATTGGAGGTGGTGGAGTGAAAAAGATTTTGAGTGATCGGGGCCTGAACATGCAGGAGGGTGAAAGGCATGCAAGGAATAGAGTGAATTGGAACGATGTGGTATACCGGGGTCGATGTTCTGTCAATGGATTGAACCAGGGCATGTGAAGCGTCTGGGGTAAACCATGGAAAGTTCTGTGGGATGTGGAAAGGGAGCTGTGGTTTCGGTGCATTATTACATGACAGCTAGAGACTGAGTGTGAACAAATGGGGCCTTTGTTGTCTTTTCCTAGTGCTACCTCGCACACATGAGGGGGGAGGGGGTTGTTATTCCATGTGTGGCGAGGTGGCGATGGGAATAAATAAAGGCAGAAAGTATGAATTATGTACATGTGTATATATGTATATGTCTGTGTGTGTATATATATATATGTACACTGAGATGTATAGGTATGTATATTTGCATGTGTGGATGTGTATGTATATACATGTGTATGTGGGTGGATTGGGCCATTCTTTTGTCTCTTTCCTTGCGCTACCTCGCTAACGCGGGAGACAGCGACAAAGCAAAATAAATATATATATAAATACATTTCAACGTATACATATACATACAGACACAGACATATACATATATACACATGTACATATCCATACTAACTGCCTTCAACCATTTCCGTTGCCACCCAGCCAGACAAGAAATAGCATCCCCCCCTCCAGGGAGGCAGCACTAGGAACAGACAAAAAGGCCACATTCGTTCACACTCAGTCTCTAGCTGTCATGTGTAATGCACCGAAACCACAGCTCCCTTTCCATATCCAGGCCCCATAGACCTTTCCAAGGTATACCCTAGATGCTTCACATGCCCTGGTTCAATCCATTGACAGCATGTCGACCCCAGTATACCACATCGTTCTAATTCACTCTATTCCCTGCATGCCTTTCACCCTCCTCTATGTTCAGGCCCCAATCCCTCAAAATCTTTTTCACTCCATCCTTCCACCTCCAATTCAGTCCCCAAATTCTCCTTCTTCCCTCCATCTCTGACACATATATCATCTTTGTCAATCTTTCGTCACTCATTCTCTCCATGTGTCCAAACCATTTCAACACACCCTCTTCTGCTCTCTCAACCACACTCTTTTTATTACCACACATCTCTCTTACACTTTCATTACTTACTTGATCAAACCACCTCACACTACATATTGTCCTTAAACTTTTCATTTCCAACACACCAACCCTCCTTCACTCAACTCTATCTATAGCCCATGCCTCGCAACCATATAGCATTGTTGGAAGCACTATCCCTTTAAACATACCCATTTTTCCTCTCCAAGATAAAAATCTCACCTTCCACACATTCTTCAACACTCCTAGAACCTTCGCTCCCTCCCCCACCCTGTTACTTACTTCCGCTTCCATGGTTCCATCCACTGCTAAGTCCACTCCCTGATATCTAAAACACTTCACTTCCTCCAGTTTTTCTCCATTCAAACTTACCTCCCAATCAACTTGTCCCTCAACCCTACGGTACCTAATAACCTTGCTCTTATTCACATTTACTCTCAACTTTCTTCTTTCACACACTTTACCAAACTCAGTCACCAACTTCAGCAGTTTCTCACCAAGATCAGCCACCAGCGCTGTATCATCAGTGAACAACAACTGACTCGCTTTCCAAGTCCTCTCATCCAGAACAGACTCCATACATGCCCCTCTCTCCAAAACTCTTGCATTCACCTACCTAACCATCCCATCCATAAACAAATTAAACAACCATGGAGCCATCACGCACCCTTGCCACAAACCAATATTCATTGGGAACCAATCACTTTCCTCTCTTCCTACTCATATACATGCCTTACATTATTATCATCATTTTATTATATTTTATTATACTTTGTCACTGTCTCCTGCGTTAGCGAGGTAGTGCAAGGAAACAGACGAAAGAATGGCCCAACCCACCCTCATACACAAGTATATACATACATGTGAACACACGCACATATACATACCTATACATTGCAACGTATACATATATATACACACACAGACATACATATATACACATGTACAAAATTCATAGTCTGCCCTTATTCATTCCCGTTGCCACCCCACCACACATGTAATGAAAACACCCTCCACAGCATGTGCGCGAGGTAGCACTAGGAAAAGATAACAAAGGCCACATTCGTTCACACTCAGTCTCTAGCTGTCATGTATAATGCACCGAAACCACAGCTTCCTTTCCACATCCAGGGCCCACAAAACTTTCCATGGTTTACCCCAGACGCTTCACATGCCCTGGTTCAATCCATTGACAGCACGTCAACCCCGGTTTACCACATCGATCCAATTCACTCTTTTCCTTGCACGCCTTTCACCCTCCTGCATGTTCAGGCCCCGATCACTCAAAATCTTTTTCACTCCATCTTTCCATCTCCAATTTGGTCTCCCACTTCTCCTCGTTCCCTCCACCTCTGATGCATATATCCTCTTGGTCAATCTTTCCTCACGCATTCTCTCCATGTGACCAAACCATTTCAAAACACCCTCTTCTGCTCTCTCAACCACACTCTTTTTATTACCACACATCTCTCTTACCCTTTCATTACTTACTCGATCAAACCACTTCACACCACATATTGTCCTCAAACATCTCATTTCCAGCACATCCACCCTCCCCCACACAACTCTATCTTTAGCCCATGACTCACAACCATATAACATTGTTGGAACCACTATTCCTTCAAACATTTTTTGCTTTCCAAGATAACGTTCTCAACTTCCACACATTTTTCAACACTCCCAGAACTTTCGCCCCCTCCCCCACCCCATGATTCAATTCCACTTCCATAGTTCCATCCGCTGCCAAATCCACTCCCAGATATCTAAAACACTTCCCTTCTTCCAGTTTTTCTCCATTCAAACTTACCTCCCAACTGACTTGTCCCTCAACCCTACTGTACCTAATACCCTTGCTCTTATTCACATTTACTATCAGCTTTCTTCTTCTTTCACACACTTTACCAAACTCAGTCACCAGCTTCTGCAGTTTCTCACATGAATCAGCCACCAGCGCTGTATCATCAGCAAACAACAATTGACTCACTTCCCAAGCACTCTCATCCACAACAGACTGCATACTTGCCCCTCTTTCCAAAACTCTTGCATTCACCTCTCTAACAACCCCACCCATTAACAAATTAAACATCCATGGAGACATCACGCACCCCTGCCGCAAACCTACATTCACTGAGAACCAATCACTTTCCTCTATTCCTACATGTACACTTGCCGTACATCCTCGATAAAAACTTTTCACTGCTTCTAACACCTTACCTTCCACGCCATATATTCTTAATACCTTCCACACAGCATCTCTATCAACTCTATCATATGCCTTCTCCAGATCCATAAAATGCTACATACAAATCCATTTGCATTTCTAAGTATTTCTCACATACATTTTTCAAAGCAAACAACTGATCCACACATCCTCTACCACTTCTGAAACCACACTGCTCTTCCCCAATCTGATGCTCTGTACATGCCTTCACCCTCTCAATCAATACCCTCCCATATATTTTCCCAGGAATACTCTACAAACTTATACCTCTGAAATTCGAGCACTCACTCTTATTCCCTTTACCTTTGTACAATGGCACTATGCAAGCATTCTGCCAGTCCTCAGGCACCTCATCATGAGCCATACATACACTAAATAACCTTACCAACTAGTCATCAATACAGTCACCCCCTTTTTTAATAAATTCCACTGCAATACCATCCAAACCTGCTGCCTAGCCGGCATTCATTTTACGTAAAGCTTTTACTACCTCTTCTCTGTTTATCAAATCATTCTCCCTAACCCTCTCACTTTGCACACCACCTCGACCAAAACACCCTATATCTGCCACTCTATCATCAAACACATTCAACAAACCTTCAAAATACTCACTCCATCTCCTTCTCACATCGCCCCTACTTGTTATCAGCTGCCCATTAGCCCCCTTCACTGATGTTCCCATTTGTTCCCTTGTCTTACGCACTTTATTTACCTCCTTCCAGAACATCTTTTCATTCTCTCTATAATCTAATGCTACTCTCTCGCCCCAACTCTCATTTGCCCTCTTTTTCACCTCCTGCACCTTTCTCTTGACCTCCTGTCTCTTTCTTTTATACATCTCCCACTCATTTGCATTATTCCCATGCAAAAATCATCCAAATGCCTCTCTCTTCTCTTTCACTAATAATCTTACTTCTTCATCCCACCACTCACTACCCTTTCTAATCTGCTCACCTCCCACACTTCTCATGCCACAAGCATCTTTTGCGCAAGCCACCACTGCTTCCCTATATCCATCCCATCCCCCCCCCCACTCCCCTTACCTCCTTTGTTCTCACCTTTTTCCATTCTGTACTCAGTCTCTCCTGGTACTTCCTCACACAAGTCTCCTTCCCAAGCTCACTTACTCTCACCACTCTCTTCATCCCAACATTCTCTCTTCTTTTCTGAAAACCTCTACAAATCTTCATCTTCGCCTCCACAAGGTAATGATCAGACCTCCCTCCAGCTGCACCTCTCAGCACATTAACATCCAAAAGTCTCTTTTTCGCGTGCCTATCAATTAACACATAATCCAATAGTGCTCTCCGGCCATCTCTCCTACTTACATACGTATACTTATGAATATCTCTCTTTTTAAACCAGGTATTCCCAATCACCAATCCTTTTTCAGCACATAAATCTATAAGCTCCTCACCATTTCCATTTACAACACTGATCACCCCATGTACACCAATTATTCCCTCAACTGCCGCATTACTCACCTTTGCATTCAAATCACCCATCACTACAACCCGGTCTCGTGCATCAAAACTACTAACACACTCATTCAGCTGCTCCCAAAACACTTGCCTCTCATGATCTTTCTTCTCATGCCCAGGTGCATATGCACCAATAATCACCCATCTCTCTCCATCCACTTTCAGTTTTACCCATATCAATCTAGAGTTTACTTTCTTACACTCTATCACATACTCCCACCACTCCTGTTTCAGTATTAGTGCTACTCCTTCCCTTGCTCTTGTCCTCTCACTAACCCCTGACTTTACTCTCAAGACATTCCAAAACTACTCTTCCCCTTTACCCCTGAACTTTGTTTCACTCAGAGCCAAAACATACAGGTTCCTTTCCTCAAACATACTACCTATCTCTCCATTTTTCTCATCTTGGTTACATTCACACACATTTAGACACCCCAATCTGAGCCTTTGAGGAGGATGAGCACTCCCTGCATAACTCCTTACCATTATCATATTATCATTATTACTATTATTACATACACACAAGAATGCAACACAACATATCTTTCTCAACTATCTACCACTACTTATCTAATTTGCATAAAATGTTGAGCTATACCAACCAAAGAGACCCTCAAAACCTGAGGGCAGACCAAAATTTCCATATGATCCAGCCCGATCCTGCATAATTTGATAGAGTAAAAAGCTGGTCAGAGGACGCAGTAACAAGTTGAAAATGGCCATGGCAGCTCCAAACTTCTCAATTCCCGCTGAAATAAAAATGAAATTTATCTTTGAATTTAACTGAACAAAATATAAATATTCTAATTCATAAAACCATTTCCTGAATTTTTATTTGATACTCATAGACAACACTTTCCCTAAAGCAGTGTTTGCATGCTTTAATGCAGCTCCTCATAAGAGTGTTCAAGTAAATATTGTACATTACTTCAATCATTTTTTAATCCTCTTTTGGTAATGCTTTACTGTATGCATTATCCAGATATGATCTTGAAACCTGTCATTATCAAATGCTTAATATTCACATTGTAATCTGCATAAATATGGAAATCATATCAAACAAAGGACCCATTTCCTACAAACCCTTACTTTTTCCACACTGCATTTTGTTCAGATCTTAATTTTGTCCACCTAATATTTCAAACTTTAATTACTGTTTGTGATGCCTCTGTCAAACATTACAACTGATTAGAAATAAAATAGGAAAACAATCTGGATCAATGTAATCATTTGTTTACAATGCTTCACAATCTTACATTAAAAAAACAAGCTGAAGTACTTACTCATATGGGAAGGCCAATAATGTGCAAGATTCACAATGTCAAACAAAATGGCCAAAAGGTTTGTGCACAACGCCTGCAAGGGGAAAAAATACATATTATTGCGCTGGCAGATATTACTCATCAGCATTCAAGACCAAAAATTACATTCAAATAAAGATGCAGCTGTCCCATGGTACACTACATGTGTAG
Organism: Panulirus ornatus; assembly: GCF_036320965.1. NCBI lineage: Eukaryota > Metazoa > Arthropoda > Malacostraca > Decapoda > Palinuridae > Panulirus > Panulirus ornatus. The sequence continues at coordinate 17,449,138 of NC_092239.1, forward strand.
GATAATCTCAAATATTCTCAAAAAAATAGCTCATTAAGTCTGTTTACAGTAGTCTCCCCTCAAAATGGCACTCTTGGGACCTTGATGGTGCTGATTAAGCAAATTTCTGAACATAAACGAAAATGAAATTGACTATTGGAAAATACAGAAAAGTAAAAGTGCTATATTTACACCAGAATAAATAAATTGCATAATGCCTCACACCAGTGTTTCCCAAACTCATGGTCGCAACCCAAATGAGGGTCGCAAGGATGCTCATGAGGGTCACAGGATGGTTTGAAAAAATACAATAAGAAAATAAAAGTAGTTAAATGTACAAAATAGTGCAAATATATTTACACCAAAATTGTGGAATATAAAGCATCATTGAGACTGAAAGAGAAAATAGTTGTAAATAAAGCATTATTAAATGTATGAAAACTCCAGATGCATTCAAGTCTGTTCACATCCATTACTTAAATGCTGAAGCAGCAGGAGCCTGATGCAACCGCAGTGTCACTTCTTACTCACTTCTGGTGTTGCTGTGTTGGATGACTGACATGTTGTGATACACAATTATCACAACGTAAGTTTTGTCTGCCTCTAATTTTTTTATTTACTGTGATCACAAGCTACTTCATGAGTAGAATAGCCATTTAACAGTCTAACAGAGGAAAAGCTTAAGCCTGGAAATTTTACTTAAAGAAGGAAACTTGCTAATCTTTATTGTTAAGATTGGTGTGATAAGGTTGGTCATTTCTACATGAGTGTGTTTTACTATTAAAGTTATCATCACTAAGTATGCAGGTGAGCGCTAGTGATAAGTGAGACAAGTATGTGATAGAACAATGTATGGTGCTGACACTGAGTATTCATATTTGATATTCATCTTAGAATGCATTTGAATACAGTATTTATGTATATTTGTATTCAAACTATCCTTATATCATAGTATTTGCATTTACATTCAAATTCTTGGGCACAGTACTCGTATTCATCTACTAATTATATACATAACTTGACGAATGGGTGCAGACTGCTAATTTCTCTTTGAAAGCATAAAGGTATAGTTGTATACAGTTTTCTGAGAATAATATTCATTATGTATTTATTATTTCTTTTTTTCTTTTTTTTTTTTTTTTGCCGCTGTCTCCCGCGTTTGCGAGGTAGTGCAAGGAAACAGACGAAAGAAATGGCCCAACCCACCCCCATACACATGTATATACATACGTCCACACACGCAAATATACATACCTACACAGCTTTCCATGGTTTACCCCAGACGCTTCACATGCCTTGATTCAATCCACTGACAGCACATCAACCCCGGTATACCACATCGCTCCAATTCACTCTATTCCTTGCCCTCCTTTCACCCTCCTGCATGTTCAGGCCCCGATCACACAAAATCTTTTTCACTCCATCTTTCCACCTCCAATTTGGTCTCCCTCTTCTCCTCGTTCCCTCCACCTCCGACACATATATCCTCTTGGTCAATCTTTCCTCACTCATTCTCTCCATGTGCCCAAACCATTTCAAAACACCCTCTTCTGCTCTCTCAACCACGCTCTTTTTATTTCCACACATCTCTCTTACCCTTACCTTACTTACTCGATCAAACCACCTCACACCACACATTGTCCTCAAACATCTCATTTCCAGCACATCCATCCTCCTGCGCACAACTCTATCCATAGCCTACGCCTCGCAACCATACAACATTGTTGGAACCACTATTCCTTCAAACATACCCATTTTTGCTTTCCGAGATAATGTTCTCGACTTCCACACATTCTTCAAGGCTCCCAGAATTTTCGCCCCCTCCCCCACCCTATGATCCACTTCCGCTTCCATGGTTCCATCCGCTGCCAGATCCACTCCCAGATATCTAAAACACTTCACTTCCTCCAGTTTTTCTCCATTCAAATTCACCTCCCAATTGACTTGACCCTCAACCCTACTGTACCTAATAACCTTGCTCTTATTCACATTTACTCTTAACTTTCTTCTTTCACACACTTTACCAAACTCAGTCACCAGCTTCTGCAGTTTCTCACATGAATCAGCCACCAGCGCTGTATCATCAGCAAACAACAACTGACTCACTTCCCAAGCTCTCTCATCCCCAACAGACTTCATACTTGCCCCTCTTTCCAAAACTTTTGCATTCACCTCCCTAACAACCCCATCCATAAACAAATTAAACAACCATGGAGACATCACACACCCCTGCCTCAAACCTATATTCATTTGTTTATTATACATACTTGCAGTTTCCATGTCAGCGAGGTAGCACCAGTAAACAGCCTGAAGAATGACCCATCCCCTCATATACACATATACATACATATGCAGACATTACATACATACAAATTATTCCTATGAGTCCACGGGAAAAATGAAACACGATAAGTTCCCAAGTGCACTTTCGCGTAATAATCACATCATCAAAGGAGACACAAGACAGAAATATAACAGTCAGTTGATAAATAATGAAGAGATGTTGCTAGGACGTCATGTTTACCAAATGGCGTCCTACTTACGTCTCTTCATTGTATATCTACTGACTGTTATATTTCTCTCGTGTCTCCCCTGATGATGTGATTATTATACGAAAGTGCACTAGGGAACTTATTGTGTTTCATTTTCCCTTGGACTCATAGGAATATCTTGATCACAAGCAATATTGCGATCCTTTCCATACATACAAACGTACATATCTATACTTGCTTGTCTTCATCCATTCCTGTTGTTACCCCGCCCCACAGGAAAACTGCATCGCTATCCCCTGCTTCAGCAAAGTAGCACCAGGAAAACAGACAAAAAGGCCACATTCGTTCACATTCAGTCTCTAGCTGTCATGAGTAATGCACCAAAACAACAGCTTTCTATTCACATCCAGGCTCCACAGACCTTTCCATGGTTTACCCTAGATGCTTCACATGCTCTGGTTCAGTCCAATGACAGCACGGCAACCCCACTATACCACATTGTTCCAGTTCAGTCTATTCCTGGCATGCCTCTCAGCCTCCTGTACGTTCAGAAAATGATCGCTCAAATTTTTTTTGGCACACTTGTAATATACATGAGTATCTTTTATTATACTTGATCACTGTTTCCCACATCAGCAAGTTAGTACCAGGGAACAGACGAAGAAAGACCCATCCACTCATAATCAAACATATATATATACATACATGCCCATACATGTACATATACATACATATATATATCAACATATACATATATACATACATATACACACACATACACAGCCATATACACAAATTCTCACCTACCTTCATCCATTCCTGGCACCACTCTACCCTAAAAGAAACGGCATCACCACCTTCTGCATCAGCGAGGTAGCACCAGGAAAACAGACAAAAAAAGGCCACCAAAACCACAACTCCCTATCCATGTGAAGGCCCCCCAGACCTTTCCATGGTTCACCCCAGACATTTCACATGTCCTGGTTCAGTCTACTGACAGCAGGTCAACCCTGGTATACCAAATCATAGCTATTCACTCTATTCCTTGCATGCCTCTCACCCTCTTGCATGTTCAGGCCCCAAGGGTTGAAAATATTTTTCACTCTATCCTTCCAACTCCAACTGGGTCTTCCACTTCTCCTTGTTCTCTCTACCCCTGACACATATATCCTCTTTGTCAACCTTTCCTCACTCATTCTTTCCATATGCCCAAACCAATCCAAGACACCCTCCTCTGCTCTCTCAACCACACTCTTTTTATTACCACACATCTCTCTTACCCTTTCATTACTTACTCGATCAAACCACCTCACTCCACATACTGTCCTCAAACATTTCACTTGCAACACATCCACCCTCCTCTGTACAACCTTATTTATAGCCCAGGCCTGGCAACTATGTAATATTGTTGGAACTACTATTCCCTCAAACAAACCCATTTTTGCATTATGAGATAACATTCCCTTTCCACACATTCTCTGTTGCTCCCAGACCCTTCGCCCCCTCCTCCACCCTATGACTCATTTCCACTTACATGGTTCCTTTCACTGCTAAGTCCACTCCCAGATATCTAAAAGACTGCACTTCCTCCAATTTTTCTCCTTTCAAACTTACATCCCAACTAACTCGTCCCTCAACCCTGCTGAACCTAATAACCCCATTCTTATTCACGTTTACTCTCAACTTTCTCCTTCCACACACTTTTTCAAACTCGGCTACCAACTTCTGCATGGCTCCATCTGCTGCCAAATCTACTCCCAGATATCTAAAACACTTCACTTCCTCCAGTTTTTCTCCATTCAAACTTACCTCCCAGATGACTTGTCACACAACCCTACTGTACCTAATAACCTTACTCTTAATCACATCTACTCTCAGCTTTCTTCTTTCACTCACTTTACCAAACTCAGTCACCAGCTTCTGCAGTTTCTCACACGAATCAGCCACCAACGCTGTACCATCAGCGAACAACAACTGACTCACTTCCCAAGCCCTCTCATCCACAACAGAATGCATACTTGCCCCTCTCTCCAAAACTCTTGCATTCACCTCCCTAACAACCCCATCCATAAACAAATTAAACAACAATGGAGACATCACGCACCCCTGCCGCAAACCAACTTTTACTGGGAACCAATCCTCCCTTCCTACTCATACACATGCCTTACATACTCGATAAAATCTTTTCACTGCTTCCAGAAACTTGCCTCCCACATCACATACTCTCAATACCTTCCACAAAGCATCTCTATCAACTCTATCATATGCCTTCTCCAGATCAATAAATGCAACATACAAATCCATTTGCTTTTCTAAGTATTTCTCACATACATTCTTCAAATCAAACACCTGATCCACACATCCTCTACCACTTCTGAAACTGCACAGCTCTTCCCCAATCTGATGCTCTGTACATGCCTTCACCCTGTCAATCAATACCCTCCCATATAATTTCCCAGGAATACTCAGCAAACTTATACCTCTGTAATTTGAGCACTCATCTTTATCCCCTTTGCCTTTGTAAAATGGCACTATGCATGGATTCTGCCAATCCTCAGGCACTTCACCATGAGCCATACATACAGTGAATAACCCTACCAACCAGTCAACAACACAGTCACCCCCTTTTTAATAAATTCCACTGCAATACCATCCAAACCCATCGCCTTCCTGGCTTTCATCTTCCGCAAAGCTTTTACTACCTCTTCTCTCTTTGCCAAACCATTCTCCCTGACCCTCTCACTCTGCACACCACCTCATCCAAAACACCCTATATATGCCACTCTATCATCTGACACATCCAACAAACCCTCAAAATACTCACTCCAGCTCCTTCTCACATCACCACTGCTTTTTATTACCTCCCCATTCACTACCTTCACTGATGTTCCAATTTGTTCTCGTGTCTTATGCACTATATTTACCTCCTTCCAAAACATCTTTTTATTCTCCCTAAAATTTAATGATACTCTCACACACCCCAACTCTCATTTGCCCTCTTCTTCACCTCTTGCACCTTTCTCTTGACCTCCTGCCTCTTTCTTTTACACATCTCCCACTCATTTGCCTTATTTCACCGCAAAAATCGTCCAAATGCCTCTATCTTCTCTTTCACTAATAATCTTACTTCTTCATCCCACCACTCACTACCCTTTCTAATCTGCCCACATCCCATGCATCTCATGTCACAAGCATGTTTTGCACAATCCATCACTGCTTCCCTAAATACATCCCATTCCTCCCCCACTCCCCTTACCTCCTTTGTTCTCATCTTTTTCCATTCTGTACTCAGTCTCTCCTGGTACTTCCTCGCACAAGTCTCTTTCCAAAGCTCACTTACTCTCACTACTCTCTTCACCCCAACATTCTCTCTTCTTTTCTGACAACCTCTACAAATCTTCACCTTCGCCTCCACAAGATAATGGTCAGACTGCTAACTGCTAACACACTCACTCAGCTGCTCCCAAAACACTTGCCACTCATGATCTTTCTTCTAATGCCCAGGTGCATAGGCACCAATAATCATCCATCTCTCTCCATCCACTTTCAGTTTCACCCATATCAATCTAGAGTTTACTTTCTTACACTCTATCACATACTCCCACCAATCCTGTTTCAGGAGTAGTGCTACTTCTTCCTTTGCTCTTGTCCTCTCGTCAACCCCTGACTCTACTCCAAAACATTCCCAAACCACTCTTCCCCTTTACTCATAGGCAAAACATCCACATTCTTTTCCTCATACATACAACCTATTTCTCCTTTTTTCTCATCTTGGTTACATCCACACACATTTAGAAACCCCAATCTGAGCCTTTGAGGAGGATGAGCACTCCCCACGTGACTCCTTCTTTTGTTTTCCTTTTTAGAAAGTCAAAATACAAGGTTGGGAGGGTTTCTAGTCCCCCGCTCCCGTCCCCTTTGGTCGCCTTCTATGACACGTGGGGAATGCGTGGGAAGTATTCATTCTCCCCTATCCCCACGGATAGGTATCTGTGCGATTACCTATTTGTACCTAGCCAAATCGGAGATGAGGTTAAACATGTCTGAAGGGAGAGGTAAAGAATATCATCTTACTGAAATTAAGCACCCTCTGTATAAATAATGTCTCAAATAACTAAAGGGGAACAATCTAATGATGCCACTACTTGGGATTTTTTTTATCTTCACAGGAATGGAATGGTGACATTGTCTGGGGTTTTTATCAATACAGGGATTGAATGGTGCCACTATCTGGGGTGTTCATCCATACAGAGAAAAACTATGTGGCTGATGTTTTGGGTTTTGCAGTCATATGAGTTTGTGATATACAGGAGTTCATTGTACTGCATTAAAATTAACAGACATAATTTTCTAAATAAAACAAAGTACAACTCAACTATGCAAAACACTGATTACATCTGCTATGTGCCCTACAACTTGAACTGATAAGCTGCCATGAGTTTGTAGTTCTCCAGAAGTATATTTAAGCATATGTAGAGTATTTTTACAAAGAAACAGATTATTAAGGGTTTTCATAAGCACAATGTATTATCTTTAAAGAAAGACAGCCTAAGAAATCATTACAGAATATAAGGGCACAACATGAGGCACATGAAGCCCCTTGAAGATCAAAATTAAACTTGAAATATGGCTTATATAATCAAAAGTATCAAAGTGATAGGTGATAATATCTTTACCACCACCTTAATTCTTTATAAATACAGAATTTTCCATATATAATGACAGAAAAACTTGATTAAATGAAGCTGCAAAAGTTATTTTCACAATAGCAAAAGGTTGCACTAAAATGCAATGTAACTCTCTAGATACTAGTACTCAATGGAACAAAATGAAATGCATGATAGGATATAGCATGAAGGCAAGCACAAGGGAAGCAAAAACATAAAAAAGGGAGAGACTGACCATAAATGGAGCCTCCTCAGATTCCCTCTGGTGCAGGCTCCATATGATGCTGAAGAGAAGGATGCTGTTGTAAAGAACAAAACTTTCTGGGAGGCTCCCACAAAAGTTGCTCCTGAAAGACAATTTTTTAATGGAAACTGAGAAGGCAAAAACAAGGGAAAGCCCTAGTCATGGCTACCCCATACACACTATATATATCTATTCATAACATATTATATACAGATTTATAGCATATTCATTCATAAATATCCCAGGACCAATTTCTATGAAAAAATCCTGAGTTAACCAGGAACTTTCTAATGATGCCTGCAGCATAAGCTACTTCCAGGAACAAGCAAATGTGGATTTCTTAGGAGCAAGTAGTTGTTTAACAAGCCTGTACTCCTAATGATAAAGACTCACCAAAGGTGACTTTTCACCCACAGTGTAGCCTCAAGAAGGCAGAATATGGTAACACCTGAGCATGAGAAGAAAGATCATGAGAGGCAAATGTTTTGGGAGCAGCTGAGTGAGTGTGTTGGTAGTTTTGATGCACGAGACCAGGTTATAGTGATGGGGGATTTCAATGCAAAGGTGAGTAATGTGGCAGTTGAGGGAGTAATTGGTGTACATGGGGTGTTCAGTGTTGTAATGGAAATGGTGAAGAGCTTGTAGATCTGTGTGCTGAAAAAGGACTGGTGATTGGGAATAATTGGTTTAAAAAGAGAGATATACATAAGTATACGTATGTAAGTAGGAGAGTTGTTGTTCGCTGATGATACAGCGCTAGTGGCTGATTTGTGTGAGAAACTGCAGAAGCTGATGACTGAGTTTGGTAAAGTGTGTGAAAGAAGAAAGCTGAGAGTATATGTGAATAAGAGCAAGGTTATTAGGTACAGTAGGGTTGAGGGACAAGTCAATCGGGAGGTAAGTTTGAATGGAGAAAAACTGGACGAAGTTAAGTGTTTTAGATATCTGGAAGTGGATTTTGCTGTGGATGGAACCATGGAAATGGAAGTGAATCATAGGGTGGGGGAGGGGGCGAAAGTTCTGGGAGCATTGAAGAATGTGTGGAAGTCGAGAACATTATCTCGGAAAGCAAAAATGGGTATGTTTGAAGGAACAGTGTTCCAACAATGTTATATGGTTGCGAGGCGTGGGCTATAGACAGAGTTGTGCGCAGGAGGGTGGATGTGCTGGAAATGAGATGTATGAGGACAATATGTGGTGTGAGGTGGTTTGATTGAGTAAGTAATGATGGGGTGAGAGAGATGTGTGGTAATAAAAAGAGAGGTTGAGAGAGCAGAAGAGGGTGTTTTGAAATGGTTTAGTCACATGGAGAGAATTAGTGAGGAAAGATTGACCAAAAGGATATATGTGTCAGAGGTGGAGGGAACAAGGAGAGGTGGGAGACCAAATTGGAGGTGGAAAGATGGAGTGAAAAAGATTTTGAGTGATCGGGGCCTGAACATGCAAGAGGGTGAAAGGCATGCAAGGAATAGAGTAAATTGGAAGGATGTGGTATACCGGGGTCGACATGCTGTCGGTGGATTGAACCAGGGCATGTGAAGTGTCTGGGGTAAACCATGGAAAGTTCTGTAGGGACTGGATGTGGAAAGGGAGCTGTGGTTTCGGTGCATTATACATGACAGCTAGAGACTGTGACCTTTGTTGTCTTTTCTTAGCGGTACCTCGCACACATGTGGGGGAAGGGGGTTGTTATTTCATGTGTGGCGGAGTGGCGATGGGAATGAATAAAGGCAGACAGTATGAATTATGTACATGTGTATATATGTATATGTCTGTGTGAGTATATACATGTATATGTTGAGATGTATAGGTATGTATATTTGTGTGTGTGGACGTGTTTGTATATACATGTGTATGTGGGTGGGTTGGGCCATTCTTTCGTCTGTTTCCTTGCGCTACCTCGCTAACATGGGAGACAGCAACAAAGTAAAATAATAATAATAAAGAAGGATAGATAGCCAGAGAGCGTTATTGGGTTAAATGTTAATTGATAGGCACATGAAAGAGGGACTTTTGGATGTTTATGTGCTGAGAGGTGCAACTGGAGGGAAGTCTAATCATTATCTTGTGGAGGCAAAAGTGAAGATTTGTAGAGGTTTTCAGAAAAGAAGAGAGAATGTTGGGGTGAAGAGAGCGGTGAGAGTAAGTGGGCTTGAGAAGGAGACTTATGTGAGGAAGTACCAGGAGAGACTGAGTGTAGAATGGAAAAAGGTGAAAGCAAAGGATGTAAGGGGAGTAGGGGAGGAATGGGATGTATTTAGGGAAGCAGCGGTGGCTTGTGCAAAAGATGCTTATGGCATGAGAAGCATGGGAGGTGGGCAGATTAGAAAGGGTAGTGAGTGGTGGTTTGAAGAAGTAAGATTATCAGTGGAAGAGAAGAAAGAGAGGCATTTGGATGAGATTTGCAAGGAAATTGTGCAAATGACTGGAAGATGTATAAAAGAAAGAGGCAGAAGGTCAAGAGAAAAGTGCAAGAGGTGAAAATGAGGGCAAATGAGAGTTGGGGTGAGAGTATCATTAAATTTTAGGGAGAAGAAAAAGATGTTTTGGAAGGAGGTAAATAAAGTGCATAAGACAAGAGAATAAATGGGAGCCTTGGTGAAGGGGGGTAATGGATAGGTAATAACAAGTAGTAGTGATGTGAGAAGGAGATAGAGTATCTTGAAGGTTTGTTGAATGAGTTAGACGATAGAGTGGCAGACATAGGGTGTTTTGGTCGAGGTGGTGTGCAACGTGAGAGGGTTAGGGAGAATGATTTGATGAACAGAGAAGAGGTAAAAAGCTTTGCGGAAAATAAAAGCCGGCAAGGCAGCGGGTTTGGATGGTATTGCAGTGGAATTCATCAAAAAAAGGGGGAGACTGTGTAGTTGACTGGTTGGTATGTATTTCTAATGTATGTATGACTCATGGTGAGGTGCATGAGAATTGGCAGAATGCATGCATAGTGCCATTGGACAAAGGCAAAGGGGATAAAGGTGAGTGCTCAAATTACAGAGATATAAGTTAGTTGAGTATTCCTGGGAAATCATATGGAAGGGTATTGATTGAGAGGGTGTAAGCATGTACAGAGCATCAGATTGGGGAAGAGCAGGGTGGTTTCAGAAGTGGTAGAGGATGTGTGGATCAGGTGTTTGCTTTGAACAATGTATGTGAGAAATACTTAGAAAAGCAAATGGATCTGTATGTAGCATTTACAGATCTGGAGAAGGCATATGACAGAACTGATAGAGATGCTCTGTGGAAGGTATTAAGAATATATGGTGACGGAGGCAAGTTGCTAAAAGCAGTGAAAAGTTTTTATCAAGGATGTAATGCATGTGTATGAGTAGGAAGAGAGGAAAGTGACTGGTTTTCAGTGAATTCGGTTTGCGGAAGGGTTGTCTTATTTGCTTATGGATGGGGTTGTTAGGGAGGTGGATGCAAGAGTTTTGGAGAGCGGGGTAAATGTGCAGTCTGTTGTGGATGAGAGGGCTTGGGAAGTGAGTCAGTCGTTGTTCAGTGATGATACGGTGGTGGTGGCTGAATCAGTGAGAAACTGCAGAAGCTGGTGACTGAGTTTGGTAAAGTGTGTGAAAGAAGAAAGCTGAGAGTAAATGTGAATAAGAGCAAGGTTATTAGGTACAGTAGGGTTGAGGGACAAGTCAATTGGGAGGTAAGTTTGAATGGAGAAAAACTGGAGGAAGTGACGTGTTTTAGATATCTGGTAGTGGATTTGGCAGCAGATGGAACCATGGAAGCAGAAGTGAGTCCCAGGGTGGGGGAGGGGGCGAAGGTTCTGGGAGTGTTGAAGAATGTGTGGAAGGCGAGAACATTATCCTGGAAAGTAAAAATGGGTATGTGTGAAGGAATATTGTTCCAACAATGTTATATGGTTGCGAGGCGTGGGCTATAGACAGAGTTGTGCGCAGGAGGGTGGATGTGCTGGAAATGAGATGTATGAGGACAATATGTGGTGTGAGGTGGTTTGATTGAGTAAGTAATGATAGGGTGAGAGAGATGTGTGGTAATAAAAAGAGAGGTTGAGAGAGCAGAAGAGGGTGTTTTGAAATGGTTTAGTCACATGGAGAGAATTAGTGAGGAAAGATTGACCAAAAGGATATATGTGTCAGAGGTGGAGGGAACAAGGAGAGGCGGGAGACCAAATTGGAGGTGGAAAGATGGAGTGAAAAAGATTTTGAGTGATCGGGGCCTGAACATGCAAGAGGGTGAAAGGCATGCAAGGAATAGAGTAAATTGGAAGGATGTGGTATACCGGGGTCGACATGCTGTCGGTGGATTGAACCAGGGCATGTGAAGTGTCTGGGGTAAACCATGGAAAGTTCTGTAGGGACTGGATGTGGAAAGGGAGCTGTGGTATCAGTGCATTATTACATGACAGCTAGAGACTGTGACCTTTGTTGTCTTTTCTTAGCGGTACCTCGCACACATGTGGGGGAAGGGGGTTGTTATTTCATGTGTGGCGGAGTGGCGATGGGAATGAATAAAGGCAGACAGTATGAATTATGTACATGTGTATATATGTATATGTCTGTGTGAGTATATACATGTATATGTTGAGATGTATAGGTATGTATATTTGTGTGTGTGGACGTGTTTGTATATACATGTGTATGTGGGTGGGTTGGGCCATTCTTTCGTCTGTTTCCTTGCGCTACCATCGCTAACATGGGAGACAGCAACAAAGTAAAATAATAATAATAAAGAAGGATAGATAGCCAGAGAGCGTTATTGGGTTAAATGTTAATTGATAGGCACATGAAAGAGGGACTTTTGGATGTTTATGTGCTGAGAGGTGCAACTGGAGGGAAGTCTAATCATTATCTTGTGGAGGCAAAAGTGAAGATTTGTAGAGGTTTTCAGAAAAGAAGAGAGAATGTTGGGGTGAAGAGAGCGGTGAGAGTAAGTGGGCTTGAGAAGGAGACTTATGTGAGGAAGTACCAGGAGAGACTGAGTGTAGAATGGAAAAAGGTGAAAGCAAAGGATGTAAGGGGAGTAGGGGAGGAATGGGATGTATTTAGGGAAGCAGCGGTGGCTTGTGCAAAAGATGCTTATGGCATGAGAAGCATGGGAGGTGGGCAGATTAGAAAGGGTAGTGAGTGGTGGTTTGAAGAAGTAAGATTATCAGTGGAAGAGAAGAAAGAGAGGCATTTGGATGAGATTTGCAAGGAAATTGTGCAAATGACTGGAAGATGTATAAAAGAAAGAGGCAGAAGGTCAAGAGAAAAGTGCAAGAGGTGAAAATGAGGGCAAATGAGAGTTGGGGTGAGAGTATCATTAAATTTTAGGGAGAAGAAAAAGATGTTTTGGAAGGAGGTAAATAAAGTGCATAAGACAAGAGAATAAATGGGAGCCTTGGTGAAGGGGGGTAATGGATAGGTAATAACAAGTAGTAGTGATGTGAGAAGGAGATAGAGTATCTTGAAGGTTTGTTGAATGAGTTAGACGATAGAGTGGCAGACATAGGGTGTTTTGGTCGAGGTGGTGTGCAACGTGAGAGGGTTAGAGAGAATGATTTGATGAACAGAGAAGAGGTAAAAAGCTTTGCGGAAAATAAAAGCCGGCAAGGCAGCGGGTTTGGATGGTATTGCAGTGGAATTCATCAAAAAAAGGGGGAGACTGTGTAGTTGACTGGTTGGTATGTATTTCTAATGTATGTATGACTCATGGTGAGGTGCATGAGAATTGGCAGAATGCATGCATAGTGCCATTGGACAAAGGCAAAGGGGATAAAGGTGAGTGCTCAAATTACAGAGATATAAGTTAGTTGAGTATTCCTGGGAAATCATATGGAAGGGTATTGATTGAGAGGGTGTATGCATGTACAGAGCATCAGATTGGGGAAGAGCAGGGTGGTTTCAGAAGTGGTAGAGGATGTGTGGATCAGGTGTTTGCTTTGAACAATGTGTGTGAGAAATACTTAGAAAAGCAAATGGATCTGTATGTAGCATTTACAGATCTGGAGAAGGCATATGACAGAACTGATAGAGATGCTCTGTGGAAGGTATTAAGAATATATGGTGACGGAGGCAAGTTGCTAAAAGCAGTGAAAAGTTTTTATCAAGGATGTAATGCATGTGTATGAGTAGGAAGTGAGGAAAGTGACTGGTTTTCAGTGAATTCGGTTTGCGGAAGGGTTGTCTTATTTGCTTATGGATGGGGTTGTTAGGGAGGTGGATGCAAGAGTTTTGGAGAGCGGGGTAAATGTGCAGTCTGTTGTGGATGAGAGGGCTTGGGAAGTGAGTCAGTCGTTGTTCAGTGATGATACGGTGGTGGTGGCTGAATCAGTGAGAAACTGCAGAAGCTGGTGACTGAGTTTGGTAAAGTGTGTGAAAGAAGAAAGCTGAGAGTAAATGTGAATAAGAGCAAGGTTATTAGGTACAGTAGGGTTGAGGGACAAGTCAATTGGGAGGTAAGTTTGAATGGAGAAAAACTGGAGGAAGTGACGTGTTTTAGATATCTGGTAGTGGATTTGGCAGCAGATGGAACCATGGAAGCAGAAGTGAGTCCCAGGGTGGGGGAGGGGGCGAAGGTTCTGGGAGTGTTGAAGAATGTGTGGAAGGCGAGAACATTATCCTGGAAAGTAAAAATGGGTATGTGTGAAGGAATAGTGGTTCCAACAACGTTATAAGGTTGCGAGGCGTGGGCTATAGATAGGGTTGTGCAGAGGAGGGAGGATGTGTTGGAAATGAGATGTTTGAGGATAATATGTGGTGTGAGGTGGTGTGACCGAATAAGTAATGAAAGGGTAAGAGGGATGTGTGGTAATCAAAAGAGTTTGGTTGAGAGAGCAGAAGAGGGTGTACTGAAATGGTTTGGTCACATGGAGAGAATGAGTGAAGAAAGATTGACAAAGGATATATGTGTCAGAGGTGGAGGGAACAAGAAGTGGGAGACCAAACTGGAGGACGAAGGATGGAGTGAAAAAGATTTTGAGTGATCAGGGCCTGAACATGCAGGACGGTGAAGGGCATGCAAGGAATAGAGTGAATTGGAACGATGTCGTGTGCCAGGGTCAATGTGCTGTTAATGGATTGAGCCAGGGAATGTGAAGCGCCTGGGGTAAACCATGGAAAGTTCTGTGGGGCCTGGATGTGGAAAGGGAGCTGTGGTATCAGTGCATTATTACATGACAGCTAGAGACTGTGTGAACGAATGTGGTCTTTGTTGTCTTTTCCTAGTGCTACCTCTGGCACATGTGGGGGAGGGGGTTGTTATTTCATGTGTGGTGGGGTGGAGTTGGGAATGAATAAAGGCAGGCAGTATGAATTATGTACATGTGTATATATGTATATGTCTGTGTGTGTATATATATGTATACGTTGAGATGTATAGGTACGTATATTTGCGTGTGTGGACGTGTATATATATACATGTGTATGTGGGTGGGTTGGGCCATTCTTTTGTCCGTTTCCTTACGCTACCTATATATATATATATATATATATATATATATATATATATATATATATATATATATATATATATATATATATATTTTTTTTTTTTTATACTTTGTCGCTGTCTCCCGCGTTTGCGAGGTAGCGCAAGGAAACAGACGAAAGAAATGGCCCAACCCACCCCCATACACATGTATATACATACGTCCACACACGCAAATATACATACCTATACAGCTTTCCATGGTTTACCCCAGACGCTTCACATGCCTTGATTCAATCCACTGACAGCACGTCAACCCCGGTATATCACATCGCTCCAATTCACTCTATTCCTTGCCCTCCTTTCACCTTCCTGCATGTTCA
The DNA here is from genome assembly GCF_036320965.1 of Panulirus ornatus. Lineage (NCBI taxonomy): Eukaryota > Metazoa > Arthropoda > Malacostraca > Decapoda > Palinuridae > Panulirus > Panulirus ornatus. The sequence goes on from NC_092239.1 coordinate 17,464,283, forward strand.
GGCCCCGATCACACAAAATCTTTTTCACTCCATATTTCCACCTCCAATTTGGTCTCCCTCTTCTCCTTGCTCCCTCCACCTCCGACACATATATCCTCTTGGTCAATCTTTCCTCACTCATCCTCTCCATGTGCCCAAACCACTTCAAAACACCCTCTTCTGCTCTCTCAACCATGCTCTTTTTTATTTCCACACATCTCTCTTACCCTTACGTTACTCACTCGATCAAACCACCTCACACCACACATTGTCCTCAAACATCTCATTTCCAGCACATCCATCCTCCTGCGCACAACTCTATCCATAGCCCACGCCTCGCAACCATACAACATTGTTGGAACCACTATTCCTTCAAACATACCCATTTTTGCTTTCCGAGATAATGTTCTCGACTTCCACACATTCTTCAAGGCCCCCAGAATTTTCGCCCCCTCCCCCACCCTATGATCCACTTCCGCTTCCATGGTTCCATCCGCTGCCAGATCCACTCCCAGATATCTAAAACACTTCACTTCCTCCAGTTTTTCTCCATTCAAACTCACCTCCCAATTGACTTGACCCTCAACCCTACTGTACCTAATAACCTTGCTCTTATTCACATTTACTCTTAACTTTCTTCTTCCACACACTTTACCAAACTCAGTCACCTGCTTCTGCAGTTTCTCACATGAATCAGCCACCAGCGCTGTATCATCAGCGAACAACAACTGACTCACTTCCCAAGCTCTCTCATCCCCAACAGACTTCATACTTGCCCCTCTTTCCAAAACTCTTGCATTTACCTCCCTAACAACCCCATCCATAAACAAATTAAACAACCATGGAGACATCACACACCCCTGCCGCAAACCTACATTCACTGAGAACCAATCACTTTCCTCTCTTCCTAAACGTACACATGCCTTACATCCTCGATAAAAACTTTTCACTGCTTCTAACAACTTTCCTCCCACACCATATATTCTTAATACCTTCCACAGAGCATCTCTATCAACTCTATCATATGCCTTCTCCAGATCCATAAATGCTACATACAAATCCATTTGCTTTTCTAAGTATTTCTCACATACATTCTTCAAAGCAAACACCTGATCCACACATCCTCTACCACTTCTGAAACCACACTGCTCTTCCCCAATCTGATGCTCTGTACATGCCTTCACCCTCTCAATCAATACCCAATCACATATATATATATATATATATATATATATATATATATATATATATATATATATATATATATTTTTTCTTTCTTTTTTTTGCTTTGTCGCTGTCTCCCGCGTTTGCGAGGTAGCGCAAGGAAACAGACGAAAGAAATGGCCCAACCCACTCCCATACACATGTATATACATACGTCCACACACACAAATATACATACCTACACAGCTTTCCATGGTTTACCCCAGATGCTTCACATGCCCTGATTCAATCCACTGACAGCACGTCAACCCCGGTATACCACATCGCTCCAATTCACTCTATTCCTTGCCCTCCTTTCACCCTCCTGCATGTTCAGGCCCCGATCACTCAAAATCTTTTTCACTCCATCTTTCCACCTCCAATTTGGTCTCTCTCTTCTCCTCGTTCCCTCCACCTCCGACACATATATCCACTTGGTCAATCTTTCCTCACTCATTCTCTCCATGTGCCCAAACCATTTCAAAACACCCTCTTCTGCTCTCTCAACCACGCTCTTTTTATTTCCACACATCTCTCTTACCCTTACCTTACTTACTCGATCAAACCACCTCACACCATATATTGTCCTCAAACATCTCATTTCCAGCACATCCATCCTCCTGCGCACAACTCTATCCATAGCCCACACCTCGCAACCATACAACATTGTTGGAACCACTATTCCTTCAAACATACCCATTTTTGCTTTCCGAGATAATGTTCTCGACTTCCACACATTCTTCAAGGCTCCCAGAATTTTCGCCCCCTCCCCCACCCTATGATCCACTTCTGCTTCCATGGTTCCATCCGCTGCCAGATCCACTCCCAGATATCTAAAACACTTCACTTCCTCCAGTTTTTCTCCATTTAAACTCACCTCCCAATTGACTTGACCCTCAACCCTACTGTACCTAATTACCTTGCTCTTATTCACATTTACTCTTAACTTTCTTCTTTCACACACTTTACCAAACTCAGTCAGCAGCTTCTGCAGTTTCTCACATGAATCAGCCACCAGTGCTGTATCATCAGCGAACAACAACTGACTCACTTCCCAAGCTCTCTCATCCCCAACAGACTTCATACTTGCCCCTCTTTCCAAAACTCTTGCATTCACCTCCCTAACAACCCCATCCAAAAACAAATTAAACAACCATGGAGACATCACACACCCCTGCCGCAATCCTACATTCACTGAGAACCAATCACTTTCCTCTCTTCCTACACGTACACATGCCTTACATCCTCGATAAAAACTTTTCACTGCTTCTAACAACTTGCCTCCCACACCATATATTCTTAATACCTTCCACAGAGCATCTCTATCAACTCTATCATATGCCTTCTCCAGATCCATAAATGCTACATACAAATCCATTTGCTTTTCTAAGTATTTCTCATATACATTCTTCAAAGCAAACACCTGATCCACACATCCTCTACCACTTCTGAAACCACACTGCTCTTCCCAAATCTGATGCTCTGTACATGCCTTCACCCTCTCAATCAATACCCTCCCATATAATTTACCAGGAATACTCAACAAACTTATACCTCTGTAATTTGAGCACTCACTCTTATCCCCTTTGCCTTTGTACAATGGCACTATGCACGCATTCCGCCAATCCTCAGGCACCTCACCAGTGAGTCATACATACATTAAATAACCTTACCAACCAGTCAACAATACAGTCACCCCCTTTTTTAATAAATTCCACTGCAATACCATCCAAACCTGCTGCCTTGCCGGCTTTCATCTTCCGCAAAGCTTTTACTACCTCTTCTCTGTTTACCAAATCATTTTCCCTAACCCTCTCACTTTGCACACCACCTCGACCAAAACACCCTATATCTGCCACTCTATCATCAAACACATTCAACAAACCTTCAAAATACTCACTCCATCTCCTTTTCACATCACCACTACTTGTTTTATTTATTTATTTTATTTTATTTTATTTTATTTTATTTTATTTATTTTGCTTTGTCGCTGTTTCCCGTGTTTGCGAGGTAGCGTAAGGAAACAGACGAAAGATATGGCCCAACCCACCCCCATACACAATGTATATACATACACGTCCACACACGCAAATATACATACCTATACATCTCAATGTACACATATATATACACACACAGACACATACATATATACCCATGCACACAATTCACACTGTCTGCCTTTATTCATTCCCATCGCCACCTCGCCACGCATGGAATACCATCCCCCTCCCCCATCATGTGTGTGAGGTAGCGCTAGGAAAAGACAACAAAGGCCCCATTTGTTCACACTCAGTCTCTAGCTGTCATGCAATAATGCCCGAAACCACAGCTCCCTTTCCACATCCAGGCCCCACACAACTTTCCATGGTTTACCCCAGACGCTTCACATGCCCTGATTCAATCCACTGACAGCACGTCAACCCCAGTATACCAAATCGATCCAATTCACTCTATTCCTTGCCCTCCTTTCACCCTCCTGCATGTTCAGGCCCCGATCACTCAAAATCTTTTTCACTCCATCTTTCCACCTCCAATTTGGTCTCCCACTTCTCCTCGTTCCCTCCACCTCTGACACATATATCCTCTTGGTCAATCTTTCCTCACTCATTCTCTCCATGCACCCAAACCATTTCAAAACACCCTCTTCTGCTCTCTCAACAACGCTCTTTTTATTTCCACACATCTCTCTTACCCTTACATTACTTACTCAATCAAACCACCTCACACCACACATTGTCGTCAAACATCTCATTTCCAGCACATCCACCCTCCTGCACACAACTCTAGCCATAACCCACGCCTCGCAACAATACAACATTGTTGGAACCACTATTCCTTCAAACATACCCATTTTTGCTTTCCGAGATAATGTTCTCGACTTCCACACATTCTTCAAGGCTCCCAGGATTTTCACCCCCTCCCCCACCCTATGATTCACTTCCGCTTCCATGGTTCCATCCGCTGCCAGATCCACTCCCAGATATCTAAAACACTTTATTCCTCCAGTTTTTCTCCATTCAAACTTACCTCCCAATTGACTTGACCCTCAACCCTACTGTACCTAATTACCTTGCTCTTATTCACATTCACTCTTAACTTTCTTCTTTCACACACTTTACCAAACTCAGTCACCTGCTTCTGCAGTTTCTTACATGAATCAGCCACCAGCACTGTATCATCAGCGAACAACAACTGACTCACTTCCCAAGCTCTCTCATCCACAACAGACCTCATACTTGCCCCTCTTTCCAAAACTCTTGCATTCACCTCCCTAACAACCCCATCCATAAAAAAATTAAACAACCATGGAGACATCACACACCCCTGCCGCAAACCTACATTCACTGAGAACCAATCACTTTCCTCTCTTCCTACACGTACACATGCCTTACATCCTCGATAAAAACTTTTCACTGCTTCTATCAACTTGCCTCCCACACCATATATTCTTAATACCTTCCACACAGCATCTCTATCAACTCTATCATATGCCTTCTACAGATCCATAAATGCTACATACAAATCCATTTGCTTTTCTAAGTATTTCTCACATACATTCTTCAAAGCAAACACTTGATCCACACATCCTCTACCACTTCTGAAACCACACTGCTCTTCCCCAATCTGATGCTCTGTACATGCCTTCACCCTCTCAATCAATACCCTCCAATATAATTTACCAGGAATACTCAACAAACTTATACCTCTGTAATTTGAGCACTCACTCTTATCCCCTTTGCCTTTGTACAATGGCACTATGCACGCTTTCCGCCAATCCTCAGGCACCTCACCATGAGTCATACATACATTAAATAACATTACCAACCAGTCAACAATACAGTCACCCCCTTTTTTAATAAATTCCACTGCAATACCATCCAAACCTGCTGCCTTGCCGGCTTTCATCTTCCGCAAGGCTTTTACTACCTCTTCTCTGTTTACCAAATCATTTTCCCTAACCCTCTCACTTTGCACACCACCTCGACCAAAACACCCTATATCTGCCACTCTATCATCAAACACATTCAACAAACCTTCAAAATACTCACTCCATCTCCTTCTCACATCACCACTACTTGTTATCACCTCCCCATTTGCGCCCTTCACTGAAGTTCCCATTTGCTCCCCTGTCTTACGCACTTTATTTACCTCCTTCCAGAACATCTTTTTATTCTCCCTAAAATTTAATGATACTCTCTCACCCCAACTCTCATTTGCCCTCTTTTTCACCTCTTGCACCTTTCTCTTGACCTCCTGTCTCTTTCTTTTATACATCTCCCACTCAATTGCATTTTTTCCCTGCAAAAATCGTGGTGAGAGTAAGTGAGCTTGGGAAGGAGACTTGTGTGAGAAAGTACCAGGAGAAACTGAGTACAGAATGGAAAAAGGTGAGAACAATGGAAGTAAGGGGAGTGGGGGAGGAATGGGATGTATTTAGGGAATCAGTGATGGATTGCGCAAAAGATGCTTGTGGCATGAGAAGAGTGGGAGGTGGGTTGATTAGAAAGGGTAGTGAGTGGTGGGATGAAGAAGTAAGATTATTAGTGAAAAAGAAGAGAGAGGCATTTGGACGATTTTTTTTGCAGGAACATTATCTCGGAAAGCAAAAATGGGTATGTTTGAAGGAATAGTGGTTCCAACAATGTTGTATGGTTGCGAGGCGTGGGCTATGGATAGAGTTGTGCGCAGGAGGATGGATTTGCTGGAAATGAGATGTTTGAGGACAATGTGTGGTGTAAGGTGGTTTGATCGAGTAAGTAACGTAAGGGTAAGAGAGATGTGTGGAAATAAAAAGAGCGTGGTTGAGAGAGCAGAAGAGGGTGTTTTGAAATGGTTTGGGCACATGGAGAGAATGAGTGAGGAAAGATTGACCAAGAGGACATATGTGTCGGAAGTGGAGGGAACGAGGAGAAGTGGGAGACCAAATTGGAGGTGGAAAGATGGAGTGAAAAAGATTTTGTGTGATCGGGGCCTGAACATGCAGGAGGGTGAAAGGAGGGCAAGGAATAGAGTGAATTGGAGCGATGTGGTATACAGGGGTTGACATGCTGTCAGTGGATTGAATCAAGGCATGTGAAGCGTCCGGGGTAAACCATGGAAAGCTGTGTAGGTATGTATATTTCCGTGTGTGGACGTGTGTATGTACATGTGTATGGGGGGGGTTGGGCCATTTCTTTCGTCTGTTTCCTTGCGCTACCTCGCAAACGCAGGAGACAGCGACAAAGTATAAAAAAAAAAAAAAAATATATATATATATATATATAGAGTTGATAGAGTTGATAGAGATGCTCTGTGGAAGGTATTAAGAATATATGGTGTGGGAGGAAAGTTGTTAGAAGCAGTGAAAAGTTTTTATCGAGGATGTAAGGCATGTGTACGTGCAGGAAGAGAGGAAAGTGATTGGTTCTCAGTGAATGTAGGTTTGCGGCAGAGGTGTGTGCTGTCTCCATGGTTGTTTAATTTGTTTATGGATGGGGTTGTTAGGGAGGTAAATGCAAGAGTTTTGGAAAGAGGGGCAAGTATGAAGTCTGTTGGGGATGAGAGAGCTTGGGAAGTGAGTCAGTTGTTGTTCGCTGATGATACAGAGCTGGTGGCTGATTCATGTGAGAAACTGCAGAAGCTGGTGACTGAGTTTGGTAAAGTGCGTGGAAGAAGAAAGTTAAGAGTAAATGTGAATAAGAGCAAGGTTATTAGGTACAGTAGGGTTGAGGGTCAAGTCAATTGGGAGGTGAGTTTGAATGGAGAAAAACTGGAGGAAGTGAAGTGTTTTAGATATCTGGGAGTGGATCTGGCAGCGGATGGAACCATGGAAGCAGAAGTGGATCATAGGGTGGGGGAGGGGGCGAAAATTCTGGGAGCCTTGAAGAATGTGTGGAAGTCGAGAACATTATCTCGGAAAGCAAAAATGGGTATGTTTGAAGGAATAGTGGTTCCAACAATGTTGTATGGTTGCGAGGCGTGGGCTATGGATGGAGTTGTGCGCAGGAGGATGGATGTGCTGGAAATGAGATGTTTGAGGACAATGTGTGGTGTGAGGTGGTTTGATCGAGCGAGTAACGTAAGGGTAAGAGAGATGTGTGGAAATAAAAAGAGCATGGTTGAGAGAGCAGAAGAGGGTGTTTTGAAGTAGTTTGGGCACATGGAGAGGATGAGTGAGGAAAGATTGACCAAGAGGATATATGTGTCGGAGGTGGAGGGAACAAGGAGAAGAGGGAGACCAAATTGGAGGTGGAAAGATGGAGTGAAAAAGATTTTGTGTGATCGGGGCCTGAACATGCAGGAGGGTGAAAGGAGGGCAAGGAATAGAGTGAATTGGAGCGATGTGGTATACCGGGGTTGACGTGCTGTCAGTGGATTGAATCAAGGCATGTGAAGCGTCTGGGGTAAACCATGGAAAGCTGTGTAGGTATGTATATTTGCGTGTGTGGACGTGTGTATGTACGTGTGTATGGGGGTTGGGCCATTTCTTTCGTCTGTTTCCTCGCGCTACCTCGCAAACGCGGGAGACAGCGACAAAGTATAAAAAAAAAAAAAAAAAAAAAAAAAAAAAAATTAGTGAAAGAGAAGAGAGAGGCATTTGGACGATTTTTGCAGGGAAAAAATGCAGTTGAGTGGGAGACGTATAAAAGAAAGAGACAGGAGGTCAAGAGAAAGGTGCAAGAGGTGAAAAAAAGGGCAAATGAGAGTTGGGGTGAGAGAGTATCATTAAATTTTAGGGAGAATAAAAAGATGTTCTGGAAGGAGGTAAATAAAGTGCGTAAGACAAGGGAGCAAATGGGAACTTCAGTGAAGGGCACACATGGGGAGGTGATAACAAGTAGTGGTGATCTGAGGAGATGGAGTGAGTATTTTGAAGGTTTGTTGAATGTGTTTGATGATAGAGTGGCAGATATAGGGTGTTTTGGTCGAGGTGGTGTGCAAAGTGAGAGGGTTAGGGAAAATGATTTGGTAAACAGAGAAGAGGTAGTAAAAGCTTTGCGGAAGATGAAAGCCGGCAAGGCAGCAGGTTTGGATGGTACTGCAGTGGAATTTATTAAAAAAAGGGGGTGACTGTATTGCTGACTGGTTGGTAAGGTTATTTAATGTATGTATGACTCACGGTGAGGTGCCTGAGGATTGGCAGAATGCGTGCATAGTGCCATTGTGCAAAGGCAAAGGGGATAAGAGTGAGTGCTCAAATTACAGAGGTATAAGTTTGTTGAGTATTCCTGGTAAATTATATGGGAGGGTATTGATTGAGAGGGTGAAAGCATGTACAGAGCATCAGATTGGGGAAGAGCAGAGTGGTTTCAGAAGTGGTAGAGGATGTGTGGATCAGGTGTTTGCTTTGAAGAATGTATGTGAGAAATACTTAGAAAAGCAAATGGATTTGTATGTAGCATTTATGGATCTGGAGAAGGCATATGATAGAGTTGATAGAGATGCTCTGTGGAAGGTATTAACAATATATGGTGTGGGAGGCAAGTTGTTAGAAGCAGTGAAACTGGATGAAGTGAAGTGTTTTAGATATCTGGGAGTGGATCTGGCAGCGGATGGAACCATGGAAGCGGAAGTGGATCATAGGGTGGGGGAGGGGGCGAAAATTCTGGGAGCCTTGAAGAATGTGTGGAAGTCGAGAACATTATCTCGGAAAGCAAAAATGAGTATGTTTGAAGGAATAGTGGTTCCAACAACGTTGTATGGTTGTGAGGCGTGGGCTATGGATAGAGTTGTGCGCAGGAGGATGGAAGTGCTGGAAATGAGATGTTTGAGGACAATGTGTGGTGTGAGGTGGTTTGATCGAGTAAGTAACGCAAGGGTAAGAGAGATGTGTGGAAATAAAAAGAGCGTGGTTGAGAGAGCAGAAGAGGGTGTTTTGAAATGGTTTGGGCACATGGAGAGAATGAGTGAGGAAAGATTGACCAAGAGGATATATGTGTCGGAGGTGGAGGGAACGAGGAGAAGAGGGAGACCAAACTGGAGGTGGAAAGATGGAGTGAAAAAGATTTTGTGTGATCGGGGCCTGAACATGCAGGAGGGTGAAAGGAGGGCAAGGAATAGAGTGAATTGGAGCGATGTGGTATACCGGGGTTGACGTGCTGTCAGTGGATTAAATTGGAGCATGTGAAGCGTCTGGGGTAAACCATGGAAAGCTGTGTAGGTATGTATATTTTGCGTGTGTGGACGTATGTATATACATGTGTATGGGGTGGGTTGGGCCATTTCTATTGTCTGTTTCCTTGCGCTACCTCACAAACGCGGGAGACAGCGACAAAGCAAAAAAAAAAAAAATATATATATATATATATATATATATATATATATATATATATACCGGGGTTGATGTGCTGTCAGAGGATTGAATCAAGGCATGTGAAGCGTCTGGGGTAAACCATGGAAAGCTGTGTAGGTATGCATATTTGCGTGTGCGGACGTATGTACATACATGTGTATGGGGGTGGGTTGGGCCATTTCTTTCGTCTGTTTCCTTGCGCTACCTCGCAAACGCGGGAGACAGCGACAAAAAAAAAAAAAAAAAAAAATATATATATATATATATATATATATATATATATATATATATATATATATATATATATACATATATATATATATGTGAATAAGAGCAAGGTTATTAGGTACAGTAGGGTTGAGCTTCAAGTCAATTGGGAGGTAAGTTTGAATGGAGAAAAACTGGAGGAAGTAAAGTGTTTTAGATATCTGGGAGTGGATCTGGCAGCGGATGGAACCATGGAAGCGGAAGTGAATCATAGGGTGGGGGAGGGGGCGAAAATTCTGGGAGCCTTGAAGAATGTGTGGAAGTCGAGAACATTATCTCGGAAAGCAAAAATGGGTATGTTTGAAGGAATAGTGGTTCCAACAATGTTGTATGGTTGCGAGGCGTGGGCTATGGATAGAGTTGTGTGCAGGAGGGTGGATGTGCTGGGAATGAGATGTTTGAGGACAATGTGTGGTGTAAGGTGGTTTGATCGAGTAAGTAATGTAAGGGTAAGAGAGATGTGTGGAAATAAAAAGACCATGGTTGAGAGAGCAGAAGAGGGTGTTTTGAAATGGTTTGGGCCCATGGAGAGAATGAGTGAGGAAAGATTGACCAAGAGGATATATGTGTCAGAGGTGGAGGGAACGAGGAGAAGTGGGAGACCAAATTGGAGGTGGAAAGATGGAGTCAAAAAGATTTTGAGTGATCGGGGCCTGAACATGCAGGAGGGTGAAAGGCAGGCAAGGAATAGAGTGAATTGGATTGATGTGGTATACTGGGGTTGACGTGCTGTCAGTGGATTGAATCAGGGCATGTGAAGTGTCTGGGGTAAACCATGGAAAGCTGTGTGGGGCCTGGATGTGGAAAGGGAGCTGTGGTTTCGGGCATTATGGCATGACAGCTAGAGACTTAAGTGTGAACGAATGAGGCCTTTGTTGTCTTTTCCTAGCGCTACCCTGCACACATGAGGGGGAAGGGGGATGGTATTCCATGTGTGGCGAGGTGGCGATGGGTATGAATAAAGGCAGACAGTGTTAATTGTGTGCATGGGTATATATGTATGTGTCTGTGTGTGTATATATATGTGTACATTGAGATGTATAGGTATGTATATTTGCGTGTGTGGACGTGTGTGTATATACATGTGTATGGGGGAGGGTTGGGCCATTTCTTTCGTCTGTTTCCTTGCGCTACCTCGCAAATGCGGGAGACAGCGACAAAGCAAAATAAATATAAATATTATATATATATATATATATATATATATATATATATATATATATATATATATATATATATTTATTCATTTATCTATCATACCTAACCGCTGTCTTCCGCGTTAGTGAGGTAGCGCAAGGAATTAGACGAGGAATGGCCCAACCCACTCACAAACACATGTATATACATAAATGTCCACACACGCAGATATACATACACAGACATATACATATATACAGACATACATATCCATATACTTGCTGCCTTCATCCATTCCCATCACCATCCAGCCACACACGAAATACCATCCCCCCCAAGCGAGGCAGGACCATGAACAGACAAAAAAGGCCACATTCGTTCACACTCAGTCTCTAGCTGTCATGTGTAATGCACCAAAACCACAGCTCCCTTTACACATCCATGCCCCACAGACCTTTCCATGGTTTACCCCAGATGCTTCACATGCCCCGGTTTAATCCACTGACAGCACGTCCACCCAGGTATACCACATTTCAATTCACTCTATTCCTTGCATGCCTTTCACCCTCCTGTATGTTCAGGCTTCGATTGCTCAAAAAGCTTTTTCACTCCATCCTTCTACCTCCAATTTGGTCTCCTGCTTCTCCTTCTTCCCTCTACCTCTGGCACATATATCCTCTTTATCAATCTTTCGATTGCTCAAAAAGCTTTTTCACTCCATCCTTCTACCTCCAATTTGGTCTCCTGCTTCTCCTTCTTCCCTCTACCTCTGGCACATATATCCTCTTTGTCAATCTTTCCTCTCTCATTCTCTCCACGTGTCCAAACCATTTCAACACACCCTTTTCTGTTCTCTCAACCACACTCTTTTTATTACCACACATCTCTCTTACCCTTTCATTACTTAATCACACCACATTTTGTCCTCAAATATATCATTTCCAACACATCCACCCTCTTCCACACTACCCTATCTATAGCCCATGCCTCACAATCATGTAACATTGTTGGAATTACTATCCCTTCAAACATACCCATTTTTGCTCTCCGAGATAACGTTCTCGCCTTCCACACATTTTTAAAATATGTTGATTTATTGAAGGTAATAACATTGCTGAGCTTTGCCTGAAGTCTGTGACACTTCCACTACCAAGCTCAATTAAACTCACAAAATTTTGGTCATTCAATATCCAAACTTTACATCCTTCAACTTCTCCCTTTCCCAATCTTACTTTAACATAACATGCTTCATAAGCTGCAAAACTCATATATCCTCTTGGAAAGAAGGGCATGTATGGGGTGGGGAGACCTGGGAAGTGAGTCTGTTGTTTGCTGATGACAAAACATTGGTGGCATATTTAAATGAGAAATTGTAGAAGTTGGTGACTGAGTTTGGAAGTGTGTGAAAGGAGGAGATTTACTGTGAATAAAAGGAAAATCTAGGACAGAGGAACAGGTTGGCTGGGGTGTGAGTCTCAATGGAGAAAATTTGGAATAAGAACTGTTTTAGATACCTGGGAGTAAATGGAACTATGGAAGCAGAAATGAATCATAGGGTGGTCAATGAGGTAAATGTTCTGGGAACATCAAGGAATGTGTGGAAAGAGGTCATTTCTGGGAGAGTAAAAATAAGTATGTTTGAAGGTATAACTGTCCCAACTTTGTTCTATGGATGCAAGGCATGGGCTATAGATAAGGATGTGCAGACAAGGGTGGACATTTTGGAAAGGAGGTGTGTGTGAAGTCATTCATTCAAGTTAGTAATAAATGGGTATATAAGAGATGTGGTAATAAGAGTGTGCTCAACAGAGCTGAAGAGTGTGTACTGATTTATTTGGACACATGGACAGAATGAGCAATAAAAGTCTGACAAAGAGGATATAAATGTGTAAGAGGTGGAGGGGAAAAGGGAAAGGCCAAATTGGAGAGTGAATATAGCATTTTTTCATCTGTTCCTGGCACTTCCTATATTATGGAAAGAAATATCATGTGAGGCAAGTGTTTTGGGAGAAGCTGAGCGAGTGTGTCAGGGGTCTGATGCAAGAGACTGGGTATTAGTGATGGGTGATTTAAATGTGAAGGTGAGTAATGTGGTAGTAATGCGGTAGTTGAGGAAATAACTGGGAAGACATGGGGGATTCAGTATTATGATTGAAAATGGTAAACAGCTTGTTGTGTGTTGAAAATAGACTGGAAAAGAAAAAGTGACTGGAAATACCTGATTTAAAAAGAGGGATATACACAAGTATAAGAATATGAATAGGAAAGATGGTCAGCAGACATTGCTGGATTATGCATTAATTGATTGGCTTGTAAAAGAAAGACTTTTGGATGTGAATTTGCTGAAACAGGGAGCTGGTGGGATATGGGATCATTACCTTGTGAAGGTGAGGGAAAAATGTGTTGAGGGTTTTTGGAAAAGAAGAAATGTAATGGTAAGAGGAGAGTATACTCAGAAATGAGATGTGAGTGAAGCAATATCAGGAGAAATTGAGTGCAGAAAGGCAAATTGTGGGAGTAAAGAAAGCCAGGGGGTGAATGAGGAATGAAAGGTATTTATAGAAGCAGTTCTGGAATGTGAGAGATATGAATGTGGCACATGTAAGGTTGGCTAGTTAGAAAGGGTAATGAGTGGTGGACTAAAAGAGAAAAAAGAAGCATATGGCCAGTACTTACAAGGAAGGAGTGATATTGACTCGGAGATGTATAAGAGAAAGCAGCTGGAAGTTAACAGGAAGAAGCAGGGGTTGCTAAAGAGGGCAAATGAGAGATGGGGTGAACAAGTATCAGTAAACTAAAGGGACAGTAAGATGTTTTGGAAGAAGGCTAAGAGCATGTTAAAAACAAAAGAGCAAGTGGGAACAATGGTGAAGGGGGTCAAATGGAGAAGAGAGAATGATGTGGAGTAATTTGATGGACTGGACATGCCTCATGATATAGAGTGACTGGGTTGCAGCAGTATACAAAATGAGAGTCATGGAGAGTGGTTTGGTGAAGAGAGAAGAGGTGGTGAAGGTCTAGCATAAGATGAGATATGGCAAGAGGGACTGAAGTGGACAGTACTGCAGCTGAAATATTTACGAAAAGGGGTGACTGTGTTGTTGAGTGGTTGGTCAGGATTTTTCATATCCATATGGATCATGGTGAGGTGCCTGATGATTGGCAGAATGCATAAATAGTGACACTGTATAAAGACATGGGGATAATGTGCTCAAACTTAAAAGGTAAAAGTTTGTTGAGCGCACCTGGTAAGTTGAATGGGAGAGTACAAAGGCATACAAAGGAATGCAAACAGCAACAAACCACTTGGTCCCTTCAAGAATGTTTGTGATTGTGGAAGAGACATTGATATCATAGATCAGCAAAGTAAGAGTAGAAATACATACTTTTTTTTTTTTTATTTTGCTTTGTCGCTGTCTCCCGTGTTTGCAAGGTAGCGCAAGGAAACAGACGAAAGAAATGGCCCAACCCACCCCCATACACAATGTACACACACACACACGCCCACACATGCAAATAGACATACCTATACATCTCAATGTACACATATACACACACAGACACATACATATATACCCATGCACACAATTCACACTGTCTGCCCCTATTCATTCCCATCGCCACCTCGCCACACATGGAATACCATCCCCCTCCCCCCTCATGTGTGCGAGGTAGCACTAGGAAAAGACAACAAAGGCCCCATTCGTTCACACTCAGTCTCCAGCTGTCACGCAATAATGCCCAAAACCACAGCTCCCTTTCCACATCCAGGCCCCACACAACTTTCCATGGTTTACCCCAGACGCTTCACATGCCCTGATTCAATCCACTGACAGCACGTCAACCCCGGTATACCACATCGATCCAATTCACTCTATTCCTTGCCCGCCTTTCACCCTCCTGCATGTTCAGGCCCCGATCACTCAAAATCTTTTTCACTCCATCTTTCCACCTCCAATTTGGTCTCCCACTTCTCCTCGTTCCCTCCACCTCCGACACATATATCCTCTTGGTCAATCTTTCCTCACTCATTCTCTCCATATGCCCAAACCATTTCAAAACACCCTTTTCTGCTCTCTCAACCACGCTCTTTTTATTTCCACACATCTCTCTTACCCTTATATTACTTACTCGATCAAACCACCTCACACCACACATTGTCCTCAAACATCTCATTTCCAGCACATCCACCCTCCTGCACACAACTCTATCCATAGCCCATGCCTCGCAACCATACAACATTGTTGGAACCACTTTTCCTTCAAACATACCCATTTTTGCTTTCCGAGATAATGTTCTCGACTTCCACACATTCTTCAAGGCTCCCAGGATTTTCGCCCCCTCCCCCACCCAATGATTCACTTCCGCTTCCATGGTTCCATCCGCTGCCAGATCCACTCCCAGATATCTAAAACACTTTACTTCCTCAGTTTTTCTCCATTCAAACTAACTTCCCAATTGACTTGACCCTCAACCCTTCTGTACCTAATAACCTTGCTCTTATTCACATTTACTCTTAAACTCTTAACTTTCTTCTTTCACACACTTTACCAAACTCAGTCACCAGCTTCTGCAGTTTCTTACATAAATCAGCCACCAGCACTGTATCATCAGAGAGTTGGGGTGAGAGAGTATCATTAAATTTTAGGGAGAATAAAAAGATGTTCTGGAAGGAGGTAAATAAAGTGCGTAAGACAAGGGAGCAAATGGGAACTTCAGTGAAGGGCGCAAATGGGGAGGTGATAACAAGTAGTGGTGATGTGAGAAGGAGATGGAGTGAGTATTTTGAAGGTTTGCTGAATGTGTTTGATGATAGAGTGGCAGATATAGGGTGTTTTGGTCGAGGTGGTGTGCAAAGTGAGAGGGTTAGGGAAAATGATTTGGTAAACAGAGAAGAGGTAGTAAAAGCTTTGCGGAAGATGAAAGCTGGCAAGGCAGCAGGTTTGGATGGTATTGCAGTGGAATTTATTAAAAAAGGGGGTGACTGTATTGTTGACTGGTTGGTAAGGTTATTTAATATATGTATGACTCATGGTGAGGTGCCTGAGGATTGGCGGAATGCGTGCATTGTGCCATTGTACAAAGGCAAAGGGGATAAGAGTGAGTGCTCAAATTACAGAGGTATAAGTTTGTTGAGTATTCCTGGTAAATTATATGGGAGGGTATTGATTGAAGGGGTGAAGGCATGTACAGAGATATACATACATATTATAGATAAAAAAAATTCTGTACTTTTCATTTAGCTAAGGAGGCACAAATAATGTCAGTCTTGGATTTGAAGTGAAATATTCATCAAGTCTATTCTTAAACATATCAGTAGCACTACTTCCATCCACTCTAATTGATGAATCATTCCATATGTTAACAATCCTGCTGAAGAAAAAGCATTTTGCCTCATTACCTACAAGTTTGTGACCATCACTACGAGTAAAATCAGATGAATTTATCCATATGTAATTCATTATCTAGATTATCAAAACCTTTGATAACTTTTAATGTTTTTTTCTTTTTTCTTCATGCTGAAGACTCCAATGATGGACAAGAGTCCACAAGACCAAGCCTTAACTGAAATATAGAGAATTATGAAATAGAAATAGAAAAAGAAAAGAAAGGAAAGTACCTAAAATTTTTAGAGAGTGAAAAACCTGTCTTTTGAAATGTGCTTGGTCATGGTTATTGGGAAAGACATGAGAGGGTAGAGAGCTTAATGTATAGGGAAAGAATAAGGTATCAAAACAGCTCACTCTTGAGTTGTTGATGGACACACAATAATAATGTGATGCAACAGATTGCCAAGTATTGCATTGTCTAGCTAGTGGTGGGGGCACACAAGCAGCCAGCTCTCAGGAGCAAAAACCAAAGTCATACCTACAGAAGAGGGAAATTGAACCAACATTGTGGTGTAGGGCAAGGGGGTCAAGTTTGGAGTTAGCCTGGAGCAGTTTATGAGGCGGATCGCTTTTGACTCAACTTCGTCAAGTAAGAATACAGAGCTAGAACCATCCCAAATGTGAGAGCAGTACTCCATAAAAGGAGGAATCAGTCCCTATCATAAACAGAGCAGCTGTTCAGAGGAGAAGTTTTGACAACTAAACAGGACACTCAGTTCCTTACAGGCAGAATTAGCAATTCTTGTAATGCGGGGTTTCCAAGAAAGAGTAGATGTTACAGTATTACCAAGTATGTTCAATGAGTCAGGAGGTGGAATTACAGAACAGTCAAAGGAGAGACCAGAGATGTGAGGAGTTTTTGATAGAGGGATGGGAGCACAACTGAAGGATGCGGAAGAATGCAGTGTTGAGTCGCCAGCATATGAATGCATTGGATTATTTGTGTAGGAGAGGAAATCATTGAAAAAAAAGGAGAAAAAGCTTAGGGGACAGAATAGAGCCTTGAGAAACACTATCGGTGATGGAGAAAAGGGGAGAGGGTGATCCATCAACAACTGCAGAAATAGATAGCCAAGGGAGGAAGCTAGATATGATGGAGCAAAGTGAGACAGGGGAAACCAAAAGAGGGGAGCTTAGAGATGAGACCCAAAAGTCACATCCTGTCAAAAGCCTTAGATACGTCAGAGGCAACTACATAAGATTCCCCAAGATCTTTCAGGGATGATGAGCAGACATTACAAAAATAGGAAAGAATATCACCAGTGGATCTAACTTTACGGAAACCATACTGGAGATTAGAGAGAATACTGTGATTTTCGCGGTGTTTAAGGATATGGTAGTCGACGAGGGATCCAAAAACTTTGGAAATGGCAGATGTCAAAGCAATAGGAAGATAGTTAGAGGGGTGAGAACGGTCACCCTTCTTAGGGATGGGCTGTATCAATGCATGCTTCCAATGAGAAGGAAACCTGGTTTTTAAATAGAAAATGCAGAGACGATCAAGCACAGGTTCAGAGGCAAACTCTTTCAGTACATGGGGAATAGTTGTTACATTCATGAGTATAGAGAATGGAAGAGAGGGTACAAGTGCAAGGGCCTTAAGTGAAAAAAAAAGTTAAAATAGCAATAATG
Source organism: Panulirus ornatus (assembly GCF_036320965.1). Classification (NCBI taxonomy): domain Eukaryota; kingdom Metazoa; phylum Arthropoda; class Malacostraca; order Decapoda; family Palinuridae; genus Panulirus; species Panulirus ornatus. The sequence continues at coordinate 17,482,166 of NC_092239.1, forward strand.
AGGCTAAAGGTTGGAAACGCACCTGGAGTGGATGGGATTGCAGCTAAAATGCTAAAGTACAGAGAAGAAAGTGTGATGTAAAAGGTCCTAAGGATGTATGTTGCAATTATAGGGGAATAACCCTGTTAAGTATACCGAGAAAAGTGTATACAAGAATGCTGTTTGATAGAGTGACGGAAATGACTGAATGCAGAATAGGTGAGGAGTAAGAGGGTTTTAGGAAAGATGGGGGATGTGTGGACCAGATTCTCATGGAGAAGATGACTGTGGAAGAGTATTTAGTGGGAGGTGAGAAGCTGTATGCAGCATTTATAGATCTGGAGAAAGTGTATGACAAAGTTGAATGGATTGCTTTATGGAATAAGTTAAGGATATATGGAGTAGTGGGACAACTACAGGATGGTATGAAAACCTTCTACAGAGAAGCAAATGCAAGTACAAGAGCAGATGGAGAGTTGTACAAAAGTTTCGGTATACATGTGGGAATGAGACATGGCTGTGTGATGTCACAGTGATATTTCAGTATACAGATTGATAAGAGTTATAAGAAAGATGAAAGCAAAACTAGAGAAAGGGGGTGTAGAAATGGAGTGTGGCAAAGGTATGGTGACTAGTAGCAAGCCTGTTTGTGGATAATACTATGTTGTTTGCTAAGAGTGAAGGGAAGATGCACATTTCAAAAGACAGGTCTTTCCCTTCCTCCAATATTCATAAATACTTTCCCTTGTTTTCTCTTTCTATTTCATAATTCTCTCTATATTCTAATCAAGGCCCGGCATAAAAAAGAAAAAAAGTTGTAAGTGTGTTTTATGGTGTGTATAAGCATACATGAATGAAGGAGATGCAAGTAAAGTAATGGTGTTTGAAAGGAAACAGAGTGAAAGTATAGATTTTGCAAAACCATATAAAGTGAAAGAAGAAAAGTGAAAGAAGAAAGTCTCCTAAACTGTGTTTTAGATATAGGGGGAGAAAGACTGGAAGAGGCAAGTTAATTTAAGTATCTAAGAGCTATCTTAGGCAAGTTTGGTGATATGGAAGAAGAGATAAGGAAGAGAGCAGTACACAGTCAAAGAGTCACTGGGTCCCTTAACAGAATAATGAAGGGTAGAGTCTTAAGTATGAAAGTGAAGAGAGAATTAAGGGACAGTATCGTCCTCCTAACCCCCTAATCTATGCAGCCAAAACATGAACATGGAATAAGTCACAAAGGTCAAGAGTCCAAGCTGTTGAAATGGGCTATTTGAGGGGGGAGCATGTGGTATAACTAGATGGAATGAAGAAAGAAATGAAGAGGTGTATGAGAGATGTGGTATGGCATGGAATGCAAAGGGAATCAATTGTGGAAAGGTAGAGTGGGTGAAATATAATACTTCGAGGTGGTTTGGGCATAAAGAAAGAATGTAAGCTGGGAGTTTATAAGAGAGTATATGTTAGTACAATTAAAGGGGTTGGTGTGAAAGGAAAACCACCCATGACATGGGCAAATAGAGTGGAAGAATACATGAGGGAGAGAAATAGTGGAAGAATGCATGGAATAGTGTACACAAGGGAGGCATGTAAGGACAGGGATAAGTGGAGACTCTTTTGCCGGGGGCCATCCCCTTGATGGGAGTTTCTGGAGGGAACAGGCATCCGGGATACAGACAGATAGATAGATAGAAAGTAATATCAACATATAGCAATAAACTATGGAAATAAAAATCACGAAAAATAAAGCCCACTAAATTTAACATAGTCATGCAGTAACACAAAAAAACAAAAGCTAAATACAGTGAACACTTCCTAATTAGTGTGTTACTTACCATACTGTGAGTATCAGATGTGCGAAGAAAACTCCCTGAAAAAAAAAGGAAAAATTAGTTGTTTTCAAAACTTATAACCAAACACTTCAAACCACAAGATTATTAACACCATTTATAGTTAACATTAAGGGGAAAAATGATAGCTCACTTTATACTTTTTCACTCTATCCTCCTACCTCCAATTCAGTCTTCTGCTTCTCCTCCTACCCACCAACTCTGACACATATATCCTCCATGTCAATCTTTCCTCACTCATTCTCTCCATATGTCCAAACCATCTCAACACACCATCTTATGCTCTCTCAACCACACTCATTTTATTTCCACATATCTCTCATACCCTTTCATTACTTACTTGATCAAACCACCTCACACCACATATTGTCTTAAAACATTTCCAATGCATCCACCCTCCTCCGTACAACCCTATCAATAGCCCATTCCTCACAAACCATATAATCCTGTTGGAACTACTGTTTCTTTAAACATACCCATTTTAGCTCTCCAAGATAATGTTCTCTCCTTCCACACATTCTTCATTGCTCCAAGAACCTTCATCCCCTCCCCCACCCTGTGATTCACTTCTGCTCCCAAGGTTCCATTCGCTGCTAAGTCCACTTCCAGATATCTAAAAAAACTTCACTTCCAAATTTTCTCTATTCAAATTTACATCCCAATTAACTTGTCCCTTAACCCTTAGGAACCTAATAACCTTGTTCTTATTCACATTTACTCTCAAATTTCTTTCACACACTTTCCCAAACTCAGTCACCAACTTCTACAGTTTCACACTCGAATCAGCCACCAGCACTGTATCATTAGAGAACAACAACTGACTCACTTCCCAGTCCCTCTCATCCTAAACAGACTGCATACTCACCCCTCTCTCCAAAACTCTTGCATTTACCTCCCTAACCACCCCATCCATAAACAAATCAAACAACCTTGGGGGATATCACGCACCCCTGCCTGCCACAGACCAACCTTCACTGGAATCCAATCACTCTCCACTCTTCCTACTTGTACACATGCCTTACATTCTTGGTAAAAACTTTTCACTGCTTGTAGCAGCTTACCTCCCACACCATATACTCCTAAGACCTTCCACAAAGCATCTCTATCAACCCTGTCATATGCCTTCTCCAGATTCATAAATGCTACATACAAATCCATCTGTTTTTCTAAGTATTTCTCAAACAGATTCCTCAAAGCAAACACCTGATCCACATATCCTCAACCACTTCAGAAAGCACACTCCTCTTCCCCAATCTGATGCTCTGTAAATGCCTTCACACTCTCAATCAATACCCTCCCATACAATTTCCCAGTAATACTCAACAAACTTATGCCTCTGTAGTTTGAACAGTCACATTTATCCCCTTTGCCTTTGTACAATGGCACTATGCATGCATTCTGCCAATCCTAAAGCACTTCACCATGATCCATATATACCATGAATATCCTTACCAATCAGTCAACAACACATTACCCCCTTTCTTAATAAATTATACTGCAATACCATCCCACCCCATAGCTTTGCCAGATTTTATCTTCTGCATAGCTTTCACTACCTCCTCTCTCTTAACCAGACCATTCTCCCTGACCCTCACACTTTCCACACCACCCAGACCAAAACACCTATTCTTTTTCTCCTTTTAGAAATTGAAATATAAAGAGGGGAAGGTTTTCAGCCCCCTGCTCCTGCTCCCTACAGTCACCTTGTACAACGCGCAAGGAATACGTGAGAAGTATGAATTATGTACATGTGTATATATGTATAAGTCTGTGTATGTATATATATGTATACTTTGAAATGTATAGGTATGTATATGTGCGTGTGTGGACGTGTATGTATATACATGTGTATGTGGGTGGGCAGGGCCATTCTTTCGTCTGTTTCCTTGTGCTATCTCGCTAACGCGGGAGACACGACAAAGTATAATAATAATAAAAACAATATATGTATATGCATGTGTATGTGGGTCGGTTCGGCCATTCTTTCGTCTGTTTCCTTGCTCTGCCTTGCTGACGCAGGAGACAGCGACTAAGTATAATAAAAAATAAAAAATATATAAACACACATACACGTACATATTTTTCATTTTGCTTTGTCGCTGTCTCCTGCGTTAGTGAGGTAGTGCAAGGAAACAGACGAAAAAATGGCCCAACCCACCCACATACACATGTATATACATACACGTCCACACACGCAAATATACATACCTATACATCTCAATGTACACATATATATACACACACAGACATATACATATATACATATGTACATAATTCATACTTTCTGCCTTTATTTATTCCCATCGCCACCCCACCACACATGGAATAACAACCCCCTCCCCCCTCATGTGTGCGAGGTAGCGCTAGGAAAAGACAACAAAGGCCCCATTCGTTCACACTCAGTCTCTAGCTGTCATGTAATAATGCACCGAAACCACAGCTCCCTTTCCACATCCAGGCCCCACACAACTTTCCATGGTTTACCCCAGACGCTTCACATGCCCTGGTTCAATCCATTGACAGCACGTCGACCCCGGTATACCACATCGATCCAATTCACTCTATTCCTTGCACGCCTTTCACCCTCCTGCATGTTCAGGACCCGATCACTCAAAATCTTTCTCACTCCATCTTTCCACCTCCAATTTGGTCTCCCACTTCTCGTTCCCTCCACCTCTGACGCATACATCCTCTCGGTCAATCTTTCCTCACTCATTCTCTCCATGTGACCAAACCATTTCAAAACACCCTCTTCTGCTCTCTCAACCACGCTCTTTTTATTTCCACACATCTCTCTTACCCTTACATTACTTACTCGATCAAACCACCTCACACCACATATTGTTCTCAAACATCTCATTTCCAATAAATCCACCCTCCTGCACACAACTCTATCCATAGCCCACACCTCGCAACCATGCAACATTGTTGGAACCACTATTCCTTCAAACATACCCATTTTTGCTTTCCAAGATAATGTTCTTGACTTCCAAACATTCTTCAAGGCTCCCAGAATTTTCGCCCCCTTCCCCACCCTATGATTCACTTCCGCTTCCATCCGCTGCCAGATCCACTCACAGATATCTAAAACACATTACTTCCTCCAGTTTTTCTCCATTCAAACTTACCTCCCAACTGACTTGACCCTCAACCCTACTGTACCTAATAACCTTGCTCTTATTCACATTTACTCTAAACTTTCTTCTTTCACACACTTTACCAAACTCAGTCACGTACATATACATATATATAAACATACACATATAAACACATACTTACAAATACACAGACATATATATATATATATATATATATTTTTTTTGTTGCTGTCTCCCGCATTTGCGAGGTAGCGCAAGGAAACAGACGAAAGGAATGGCCCAACCCACCCCCATACACATATATATACATACGTTCACACACGCAAATATACATACCTACACAGCTTTCCATGGTTTCTCCCAGACGCTTCACATGCCCTATTTCAATCCACTGACAGCATGTCAACCCCGGTATACCACATCGATCCAATTCACTCTATTCCTTGCCCTCCTTTCACCCTCCTGCATGTTCAGGCCCTGATCATACAAAATCTTTTTCACTCCATCTTTCCACCTAAAATTTGGTCTCCCACTTCTCCTCGTTCCCTCCACCTCTGACACATATATCCTCTTGGTCAATCTTTCCTCACTCATTCTCTCCATGTGCCCAAACCATTTCAAAACACCCTCTTCTGCTCTCTCAACCACGCTCTTTTTATTTCCACACATCTCTCTTACCCTTACATTACTTACTCGATCAAACCACCTCACACCACACATTGTCCTCAAACATCTCATTTCCAGCACATCCATCCTCCTGCGCACAACTCTATCCATAGCCCACGCCTCGCAACCATACAACATTGTTGGAACCACTATTCCTTCAAACATACCCATTTTTGCTTTCCGAGATAATGTTCTCGACTTCCACACATTCTTCGAGGCTCCCAGGATTTTCGCCCCCTCCCCCAACCTATGATCTACTTCCGCTTCCATGGTTCTATCCGCTGCCAGATCCACTCCCAGATATCTAAAACACTTTACTTACTCCAGTTTTTCTCTATTCAAACTTACCTCCCAATTGACTTGACCCTCAACCCTACTGTACCTAATTACCTTGCTCTTATTCACATTTACTCTTAACTTTCTTCTTTCACACACTTTACCAAACTCAGTCACCAGCTTCTGCAGTTTCTCACATGAATCAGCCACCAGCGCTGTATCATCAGCGAACAACAACTGACTCACTTCCCAAGCTCTCTCATCCCCAACAGACTTCATACTTGCCCCTCTTTCCAAAACTCTTGCATTTACCTCCCTAACACCCCCATCCATAAACAAATTAAACAACCATGGAGACATCACACACCCCTGCCGCAAACCTACATTCACTGAGAACCAATCACTTTCCTCTCTTCCTACATGTACACACGCCTTACATCCTCGATAAAAACTTTTCACTGCTTCTAACAACTTTCCTCCCACGCCATATATTCTTAATACCTTCCACAGAGCATCTCTATCAACTCTATCATATGCCTTCTCAAGATCCATAAATGCTACATACAAATCCATTTGCTTTTCTAAGTATTTCTCACATACATTCTTCAAAGCAAACACCTGATCCACACATCCTCTACCACTTCTGAAACCACACTGCTCTTCCCCAATCTGATGCTCCGTACATGCCTTCACCCTCTCAATCAATACCCTCCCATATAATTTACCAGGAATACTCAACAAACTTATACCTCTGTAATTTGAGCACTCACTCTTATCCCCTTTGCCTTTGTACAATGGCACTATGCACGCATTCCGCCAATCCTCAGGCACCTCACCATGAGTCATACATACATTAAATAACCTTACCAACCAGTCAATAATACAGTCATCCCCTTTTTTAATAAATTCCAATGCAATACCATCCAAACCTGCTGCCCTGCCGGCTTTCATCTTCCGCAAAGCTTTTACTACCTCCTCTCTGTTTCTCAAATCATTTTCCCTAACCCTCTCACTCTGCACACCACCTCGACCAAAACACCCTATATCTGCCACTCTGTCATCAAACACATTCAACAAACCTTCAAAATATATATATATATATATATATATATATATATATATATATATTATCCCTGGGATAGGGGATTAAGAATACTTCCCACGTATTCCCTGCGTGTCGTAGAAGGCGACTAAAAGGGGAGGGAGTGGGGGGCTGGAAATCCTCCCCTCTCGTTTTTTTTTTAATTTTCCAAAAGAAGGAACAGAGGGGGCCAGGTGAGGATATTCCAAAAAAGGCCCAGTCCTCTGTTCCTAACGCTACCTCGCTAACGCGGGAAATGGCGAATAGTTTAAAAGAAAGAAAAGAAAGAAATATATATATATATATATATATATATATATATATATATATATATATATATATATATATATATATATATATCTTTTTTCTTTTAAACTATTCGCCATTTCCCGCGTTAGTGAGGTAGCGTTAAGAACAGAGGACTGGGCCTTTTTTGGAATATCCTCACCTGGCCCCCTCTGTTCCTTCTTTTGGAAAATTTAAAAAAAAACGAGAGGGGAGGATATCCAGCCCCCCGCTCCCTCCCCTTTTAGTCGCCTTCTACGACACGCAGGGAATACGCGGGAAGTATTCTTAATCCCTTATCCCCATATATATATATATATATATTTATCTTTATTTTATTTATTATACTTTGTCGCTGTCTCCCGCGTTTGCGAGGTAGCGCAAGGAAACAGACGAAAGAAATAGCCCAACCCCCCCCCATACACATGTATATACATACGTCCACACACGCAAATATACATACCTACACAGCTTTCCATGGTTTACCCCAGACGCTTCACATGCCCTGATTCAATCCACTGACAGCACGTCAACCCCGGTATACCACATCGCTCCAATTCACTCTATTCCTTGCCCTCCTTTCACCCTCCTGCATGTTCAGGCCCCGATCACACAAAATCTTTTTCACTCCATCTTTCCACCTCCAATTTGGTCTCCCTCTTCTCCTCGTTCCCTCCACCTCCGACACATATATCCTCTTGGTCAATCTTTCCTCACTCATTCTCTCCATGTGCCCAAACCACTTCAAAACACCCTCTTCTGCTCTCTCAACCACGCTCTTTTTATTTCCACACATCTCTCTTACCCTTACGTTACTCACTCGATCAAACCACCTCACACCACACGTTGTCCTCAAACATCTCATTTCCAGCACATCCATCCTCCTGCGCACAACTCTATCCATAGCCCACGCCTCACAACCATACAACATTGTTGGAACCACTATTCCTTCAAACATACCCATTTTTGCTTTCCGAGATAATGTTCTCGACTTCCACACATTCTTCAAGGCTCCCAGAATTTTCGCCCCCTCCCCCACCCTATGATCCACTTCCGCTTCCATGGTTCCATCCGCTGCCAGATCCACTCCCAGATAACTAAAACACTTCACTTCCTCCAGTTTTTCTCCATTCAAACTCACCTCCCAATTGACTTGACCCTCAACCCTACTGTACCTAATAACCTTGCTCTTATTCACATTTACTCTTAACTTTCTTCTTTCACACACTTTACCAAACTCAGTCACCAGCTTCTGCAGTTTCTCACATGAATCAGTCACCAGTGCTGTATCATCAGCGAACAACAACTGACTCACTTCCCAAGCTCTCTCATCCCCAACAGACTTCATACTTGCCCCTCTTTCCAAAACTCTTGCATTCACCTCCCTAACAACCCCATCCATAAACAAATTAAACAACCATGGAGACATCACACACCCCTTCCGCAAACCTACATTCACTGAGAACCAATCACTTTCCTCTCTTCCTACACGTACACATGCCTTACATCCTCGATAAAAACTTTTCACTGCTTCTAACAACTTGCCTCCCACACCATATATTCTTAATACCTTCCACAGAGCATCTCTATCAACTCTATCATATGCCCTCTCCAGATCCATAAATGCTACATACAAATCCATTTGCTTTTCTAAGTATTTCTCACATACATTCTTCAAAGCAAACACCTGATCCACACATCCTCTACCACTTCTGAAACCACACTGCTCTTCCCCAATCTGATGCTCTGTACATGCCTTCACCCTCTCAATCAATACCCTCCCATATAATTTACCAGGAATACTCAACAAACTTATACCTCTGTAATTTGAGCACTCACTCTTATCCCCTTTGCCTTTGTACAATGGCACTATGCACGCATTCCGCCAATCCTCAGGCACCTCACCATGAGTCATACATACATTAAATAACCTTACCAACCAGTCAACAATACAGTCACCCCCTTTTTTAATAAATTCCACTGCAATACCATCCAAACCTGCTGCCTTGCCGACTTTCTTCTTCCGCAAAGCTTTTACTACCTCTTCTCTGTTTACCAAATAATTTTCCCTAACCCTCTCACTTTGCACACCACCTCGACCAAAACACCCTATATCTGCCACTCTATCATCAAACACATTCAACAAACCTTCAAAATACTCACTCCATCTCCTTCTCACATCACCACTACTTGTTATCACCTCCCCATTTGCGCCCTTCACTGAAGTTCCCATTTGCTCCCTTGTCTTATGCACTTTATTTACCTCCTTCCAGAACATCTTTTTATTCTCCCTAAAATTTAATGATACTCTCTCACCCCAACTCTCATTTGCCCTTTTTTTCACCTCTTGCACCTTTCTCTTGACCTCCTGTCTCTTTCTTTTATATGTCTCCCACTTAATTGCATTTTTTCCCTGCAAAAATCGTCCAAATGCCTCTCTCTTCTCTTTCACTAATACTCTTACTTCTTCATCCCACCACTCACTACCCTTTCTAATCAACCCACCTCCCACTCTTCTCATGCCACAAGCATCTTTTGCGCAATCCATCACTGATTCCCTAAATACATCCCATTCCTCCCCCACTCCCCTTACTTCCATTGTTCTCACCTTTTTCCATTCTGTACTCAGTCTCTCCTGGTACTTCCTCACACAAGTCTCCTTCCCAAGCTCACTTACTCTCACCACCCTCTTCACCCCAACATTCACTCTTCTTTTCTGAAAACCCATACAAATCTTCACCTTAGCCTCCACAAGATAATGATCAGACATCCCTCCAGTTGCACCTCTCAGCACATTAACATCCAAAAGTCTCTCTTATGCGCGCCTGTCAATTAACACGTAATCCAATAACGCTCTCTGGATATCCCAATCATCAGTCCTTTTTCAGCACATAAATCTACAAGCTCTTCACCATTTCCATTTACAACACTGAACACCCCATGTATACCAATTATTCCCTCAACTGCCACATTACTCACCTTTGCATTCAAATCACCCATCACTATAACCCGGTCTCCTGCATCAAAACCACTAACACACTCATTCAGCTGCTCCCAAAACACTTGCCTCTCATGATATATATATATATATATATATATATATTTTTTTTTTTTTTTTTTTTTTTTTTTTTTTTTTTTATACTTTGTCGCTGTCTCCCGCGTTTGCGAGGTAGCGCAAGGAAACAGACGAAAGAAATGGCCCAACCCCCCCCCATACACATGTATATACACACGTCCACACACGCAAATATACATACCTACACAGCTTTCCATGGTTTACCCCAGACGCTTCACATGCCTTGCTTCAATCCACTGACAGCACGTCAACCCCTGTATACCACATGACTCCAATTCACTCTATTTCTTGCCCTCCTTTCACCCTCCTGCATGTTCAGGCCCCGATCACACAAAATCTTTTTCACTCCATCTTTCCACCTCCAATTTGGTCTCCCTCTTCTCCTCGTTCCCTCCACCTCCGACACATATATCCTCTTGGTCAATCTCTCCTCACTCATTCTCTCCATGTGCCCAAACCATTTCAAAACACCCTCTTCTGCTCTCTCAACCACGCTCTTTTTATTTCCACACATCTCTCTCACCCTTACGTTACTTACTCGATCAAACCACCTCACACCACACATTGTCCTCAAACATCTCATTTCCAGCACATCCATCCTCCTGCGCACATCTCTATCCATAGCCCACGCCTCGCAGCCATACAACATTGTTGGAACCACTATTCCCTCAAACATACCCATTTCTGCTTTCCGAGATAATGTTCTCGACTTCCACACATTTTTCAAGGCTCCCAAAATTTTCGCCCCCTCCCCCACCCTATGATCCACTTCCGCTTCCATGGTTCCATCCGCTGACAGATCCACTCCCAGATATCTAAAACACTTCACTTCCTCCAGTTTTTCTCCATTCAAACTCACCTCCCAATTGACTTGACCCTCACCCCTACTGTACCTAATAACCTTGCTCTTATTCACATTTACTCTCAACTTTCTTCTTCCACACACTTTACCAAACTCAGTCACCAGCTTCTGCAGTTTCTCACATGAATCAGCCACCAGCGCTGTATCATCAGCGAACAACAACTGACTCACTTCCCAAGCTCTCTCATCCCCAACAGACTTCATACTTGCCCCTCTTTCCAGGACTCTTGCATTTACCTCCCTTACAACCCCATCCATAAACAAATTAAACAACCATGGAGACATCACACACCCCTGCCGCAAACCTACATTCACTGAGAACCAATCACTTTCCTCTCTTCCTACACGTACACATGCCTTACATCCTCGATAAAAACTTTTCACTGCTTCTAACAACTTGCCTCCCACACCATATATTCTTAATACCTTCCACAGAGCATCTCTATCAACTCTATCATATGCCTTCTCCAGATCCATAAATGCTACATACAAATCCATTTGCTTTTCTAAGTATTTCTCACATACATTCTTCAAACCAAACACCTGATCCACACATCCTCTACCACTTCTGAAACCGCACTGCTCTTCCCCAATCTGATGCTCTGTACATGCCTTCACCCTCTCAATCAATACCCTCCCATATAATTTACCAGGAATACTCAACAAACTTATACCTCTGTAATTTGAGCACTCACTCTTATCCCCTTTGCCTTTGTACAATGGCACTATGCACGCATTCCGCCAATCCTCAGGCACCTCACCATGAGTCATACATACATTAAATAACCTTACCAACCAGTCAACAATACAGTCACCCCCTGGGGATAGGGGATAGGGGAGAAAGAATACTTCCCACGTATTCCCTGCGTGTCGTAGAAGGCGACTAAAAGGGGAGGGAGCGGGGGGCTGGAAATCCTCCCCTCTTAATTTTTTTTAATTTTCCAAAAGAAGGAACAGAGAAGGGGGCCAGGTGAGGATATTCCCTCAGTGGCCCAGTTCTCTGTTCTTAACGCTACCTCGCTAACGCGGGAAATGGCGAATAGTTTGAAAAAAAAAAAAAAATATATATATATATATATATATATATATATGAAGTCTGAAGTCTGTTGGGGATGAGAGAGCTTGGGAAGTGAGTCAGTTGTTGTTCGCTGATGATACAGCGCTGGTGGCTGATTCATGTGAGAAACTGCAGAAGCTGGTGACTGAGTTTGGTAAAGTGTGTGGAAGAAGAAAGTTGAGAGTAAATGTGAATAAGAGCAAGGTTATTAGGTACAGTAGGGGTGAGGGTCAAGTCAATTGGGAGGTGAGTTTGAATGGAGAAAAACTGGAGGAAGTGAAGTGTTTTAGATATCTGGGAGTGGATCTGTCAGCGGATGGAACCATGGAAGCGGAAGTGGATCATAGGGTGGGGGAGGGGGCGAAAATTTTGGGAGCCTTGAAAAATGTGTGGAAGTCGAGAACATTATCTCGGAAAGCGAAAATGGGTATGTTTGAGGGAATAGTGGTTCCAACAATGTTGTATGGTTGCGAGGCGTGGGCTATGGATAGAGATGTGCGCAGGAGGATGGATGTGCTGGAAATGAGATGTTTGAGGACAATGTGTGGTGTGAGGTGGTTTGATCGAGTAAGTAACGTAAGGGTAAGAGAGATGTGTGGAAATAAAAAGAGCGTGGTTGAGAGAGCAGAAGAGGGTGTTTTGAAATGGTTTGGGCACATGGAGAGAATGAGTGAGGAGAGATTGACCAAGAGGATATATGTGTCGGAGGTGGAGGGAACGAGGAGAAGAGGGAGACCAAATTGGAGGTGGAAAGATGGAGTGAAAAAGATTTTGTGTGATCGGGGCCTGAACATGCAGGAGGGTGAAAGGAGGGCAAGGAATAGAGTGAATTGGAGTCATGTGGTATACAGGGGTTGACGTGCTGTCAGTGGATTGAATCAAGGCATGTGAAGCGTCTGGGGTAAACCATGGAAAGCTGTGTAGGTATGTATATTTGCGTGTGTGGACGTGTGTATGTACATGTGTATGGGGGGGGTGGTTGGGCCATTTCTTTCGTCTGTTTCCTTGCGCTACCTCGCAAACGCGGGAGACAGCGACAAAGTAAAAAAAAAAAAAAAAAAAAAAAAAAAAAAAATATATATATATATATATATATGGATGTAACCAAGATGTGAAAAAAGGAGAGATAGGTAGTATGTTTGAGGAAAGGAACCTGGATGTTTTGGCTCTGAGTGAAACGAAGCTCAAGGGTAAAGGGGAAGAGTGGTTTGGGAATGTCTTGGGAGTAAAGTCAGGGGTTAGTGAGAGGACAAGAGCAAGGGAAGGAGTAGCAGTACTCCTGAAACAGGAGTTGTGGAAGTATGTGATAGAATGTAAGAAAGTAAATTCTCGATTAATATGGGTAAAACTGAAAGTTGATGGAGAGAGATGGGTGATTATTGGTGCATATGCACCTGGGCATGAGAAGAAAGATCATGAGAGGCAAGTGTTTTGGGAGCAGCTGAATGAGTGTGTTAGTGGTTTTGATGCATGATACCGGGTTATAGTGTTGGGTCATTTGAATGCAAAGGTGTGGCAGTTGAGGGAATAATTGGTATACATGGGGTGTTCAGTGTTGTAAATGGAAATGGTGAAGAGCTTGTAGATTTATGTGCTGAAAAAGGACTGATGATTGGGAATACCTGGTTTAAAAAGCTAGATATACATAAGTATACTTATGTAAGTAGGAGAGATGGCCAGAGAGCGTTATTGGATTACGTGTTAATTGACAGGCGCGCGAAAGAAAGACTTTTGGATGTTAATGTGCTGAGAGGTGCAACTGGAGGGATGTCTGATCATTATCTTGTGGAGGCTAAGGTGAAGATTTGTATGGGTTTTCAGAAAAGAAGAGTGAATGTTGGGGTGAAGAGGGTGGTGAGAGTAAGTGAGCTTGGGAAGGAGACTTGTGTGAGGAAGTACCAGGAGAGACTGAGTACAGAATGGAAAAAGGTGAGAACAATGGAAGTAAGGGGAGTGGGGGAGGAATGGGATGTATTTAGGGAATCAGTGATGGATTGCGCAAAAGATGCTTGTGGCATGAGAAGAGTGGGAGGTGGGTTGATTAGAAAGGGTAGTGAGTGGTGGGATGAAGAAGTAAGAGTATTAGTGAAAGAGAAGAGAGAGGCATTTGGACGATTTTTGCAGGGAAAAAATGCAATTAAGTGGGAGACGTATAAAAGAAAGAGACAGGAGGTCAAGAGAAAGGTGCAAGAGGTGAAAAAAAGGGCAAATGAGAGTTGGGGTGAGAGACTATCAGTAAATTTTAAGGAGAATAAAAAGATGTTCTGGAAGGAGGTAAATAAAGTGTGTAAGACAAGGGAGCAAATGGGAACTTCAGTGAAGGGCGCAAATGGGGAGGTTATAACAAGTAGTGGTGATGTGAGAAGGAGATGGAGTGAGTATTTTGAAGGTTTGTTGAATGTGTTTCATGATAGAGTGGCAGATATAGGGTGTTTTGGTCGAGGTGGTGTGCAAAGTGCGAGGGTTAGGGAAAATGATTTGGTAAACTGAGAAGAGGTAGTAAAAGCTTTGCAGAAGATGAAAGCCGGCAAGGCAGCAGGTTTGGATGGTACTGCAGTGGAATTTATTAAAAAAGGGGGTGACTGTATTGTTGACTGGTTGGTAAGGTTATTTAATGTATGTATGACTCATGGTGAGGTGCCTGAGGATTGGCGAAATGCGTGCATAGTGCCATTGTACAAAGGCAAAGGGGATAAGAGTGAGTGCTCAAATTACAGAGGTATAAGTTTGTTGAGTATTCCTGGCAAATTATATAGGAGGGTATTGATTGAGAGGGTGAAGGCATGTACAGAGCATCAAATTGGGGAAGAGCAGTGTGGTTTCAGAAGTGGTAGAGGATGTGTGGATCAGGTGTTTGCTTTGAAGAATGTATGTGAGAAATACTTAGAAAAGCAAATGGATTTGTATGTAGCATTTATGGATCTGGAGAAGGCATATGATAGAGTTGATAGAGATGCTCTGTGGATGGTATTAAGAATATATGGTGTGGGAGGCAAGTTCTTAGAAGCAGTGAAAAGTTTTTATCGAGGATGTAAGGCATGTGTACGTGTAGGAAGAGAGGAAAGTGATTGGTTCTCAGTGAATGTAGGTTTGCGGCAGGGGTGTGTGATGTCTCCATGGTTGTTTAATTTGTTTATGGATGGGGTTGTTAGGGAGGTGAATGCAAGAGTTTTGGAAAGAGGGGCAAGTATGAAGTCTGTTGGGGATGAGAGAGCTTGGGAAGTGAGTCAGTTGTTGTTCGCTGATGATACAGCGCTGGTGGCTGATTCATGTGAGAAACTACAGAAGCTGGTGACTGAGTTTGGTAAAGTGGGTGAAAGAAGAAAGTTAAGAGTAAATGTGAATAAGAGCAAGGTTATTAGGTACAGTAGGGTTGAGGGTCAAGTCAATTGGGAGGTGAGTTTGAATGGAGAAAAACTGGAGGAAGTGAAGTGTTTTAGATATCTGGGAGTGGATCTGGCAGCGGATGGAAACATGGAAGCGGAAGTGGATCTTAGGGTGGGGGAGGGGGCGAAAATTCTGGGAGCCTTGAAGAATGTGTGGAAGTCGAGAACATTATCTCGGAGAGCAAAAATGGGTATGTTTGAAGGAATAGTGGTTCCAACAATGTTGTATGGTTGCGAGGCGTGGACTATGGATAGAGTTGTGCGCAGGAGGATGGATGTGCTGGAAATGAGATGTTTGAGGACAATGTGTGGTGTGAGGTGGTTTGATCGAGTGAGTAACGTAAGGGTAAGAGAGATGTGTGGAAATAAAAAGAGCGTGGTTGAGAGAGCAGAAGAGGGTGTTTTGAAATGGTTTGGTCATATGGAGAGAATGAGTGAGGAAAGATTGACCAAGAGGATATATGTGTTGGAGGTGGAGGGAACGAGGAGAAGAGGGAGACCAAATTGGAGGTGGAAAGATGGAGTGAAAAAGATTTTGTGTGATCGGGGCCTGAACATGCAGGAGGGTGAAACGAGGGCAAGGAATAGAGTGAATTGGAGCGATGTGGTATACCGGGGTTGACATGCTGTCAGTGGATTGAATCAAGGCATGTGAAGCGTCTGGGGTAAACCATGGAAAGCTGTGTAGGTATGTATATTTGTGTGTGTGGACGTATGTATATACATGTGTATGGGGGTGGGTTGGGCCATTTCTTTCGTCTGTTTCCTTGCGCTACCTCGCAAACGCGGGAGACAGCGGCAAAAAAAAAAAAAAAATATATATATATATATATATATATATATATATATATATATATATATATGATAGAGTTGATAGAGATGCTCTGTGGAAGGTATTAAGAATATATGGTGTGGGAGGCAAGTTCTTAGAAGCAGTGAAAAGTTTTTATCGAGGATGTAAGGCATGTGTACGTGTGGGAAGAGAGGAAAGCAATTGGTTCTCAGTGAATGTATGTTTGCGGCAGGGGTGTGTGATGTCTCCATGGTTGTTTAATTTGTTTATGGATGGGGTTGTTAGGGAGGTGAATGCAAGAGTTTTGGAAAGAGGGGCAAGTATGAAGTCTGTTGGGGATGAGAGAGCTTGGGAAGTGAGTCAGTTGTTGTTCACTGATGATACAGCGCTGGTGGCTGATTCATGTGAGAAACTGCAGAAGCTGGTGACTGAGTTTGGTAAAGTGTGTGAAAGAAGAAAGTTAAGAGTAAATGTGAATAAGAGCAAGGTAATTAGGTACAGTAGGGTTGAGGGTCAAGTCAATTGGGAGGTAAGTTTGAATGGAGAAAAACTGGAGGAAGTAAAGTGTTTTAGATATCTGGGAGTGGATCTGGCAGCGGATGGAAACATGGAAGCGGAAGTGGATCATAGGGTGGGGGAGGGGGCGAAAATCCTGGGAGCCTTGAAGAATGTGTGGAAGTCGAGAACATTATCTCGGAAAGTGAAAATGGGTGTTTGAAGGAATAGTGGTTCCAACAATGTTGTATGGTTGCAAGGCGTGGGCTATGGATAGAGTTGTGCGCAGGAGGATGGATGTGCTGGAAATGAGATGTTTGAGGACAATGTGTGGTGTGAGGTGGTTTGATCGAGTAGGTAACGTAAGGGTAAGAGAGATGTGTGGAAATAAAAAGAGCGTGGTTGAGAGAGCAGAAGAGGGTGTTTTGAAATGGTTTCGGCACATGGAGAGAAAGAGTGAGGAAAGATTGACCAAGAGGATATATGTGTCGGAGGTGGAGGGAACGAGGAGAAGTGGGAGACCAAATTGGAGGTGGAAAGATGGAGTGAAAAAGATTTTGTGTGATCGGGGCCTGAACATGCAGGAGGGTGAAAGGAGGGCAAGGAATAGAGTGAATTGGATCGATGTGGTATACCAGGGTTGACGTGCTGTCAGTGGATTGAATCAGGGCATGTGAAGCGTCTGGGGTAAACCATGGAAAGCTGTGTAGGTATGTATATTTGCGTGTGTGGATGTATGTATATGCATGTTGTATGGGGGTGGGTTGGGCCATTTCTTTCGTCTGTTTCCTTGCGCTACCTCGCAAACGCGGGAGACAGCGACAAAGCAAAAAAAAAAAAAAAAAAATATGCATACATGTACATATTCATACTTGCTTGTCTTCATTCCTGGCACCATCCTGCACCAAAGGAAACAGCATCACCACCCCCTGCATCAGCAAGGTAGAGCCAGGAAAACAAGACAAAAAAAGCCACATTCGTTCACACTCAGTCTCTAGCCGTCATGTGCAATGCACCAAAACCACAGCTCCCTATCCTCATCCAGGCACCACAGACCTTTCCATGGTTTACCCCAGATGTTTCACATATCCTGGTTCAGTTCACTAATGGCACACCGACCCCAGTATATAAACAGTGCCTACCAATGAAGCAGGCATGAGGAGGCTGCAGCACAATCATCAAGGACAAACATGAAATAAAACCATAAAAACTAGAACTTTATTAGTTTCCCTTTCCACTTTATACACTCCTTGAAATAACCAGGAACTGAATCAGGAAGGTTCTGAAGACATTTAGTGTCCATCTTTACCCAAATTTCATGAATGGCTGCCTTCAGTTTAGGTAGCAAAGAAGTATCCCTGTTACATAGTTTCATTTTCGTAAGTGTCCTCAAGTTCTCTTCTGGATTTAAATCCACTGAATTCCCACACCAGTCACTGAAAAACTCCAATGTACAGTCATTAAGCAAATCAGTGATGAGTCTAGCAGTAAGGCATGAAGCACCATCCTGCATGAACACTGAATTTTTTTTTTTGAACGAATATGGAAGATGGTCACACACCAGCTCATGGCTCTGTCCCCAACACTATACTCATTAAAACAATTCCATACCATGATTGCAAGGTCACAGTGGTGCATGTTATCTATTATGTGCATAAAACCAAGAGGAAAATGAAACACGATAAGTCCCCAAGTGCACTTTCGTGTAATAATCACACCATCAGGAGAGATATAAGAATGAGATAGAAGACATAGAACACTCAGTTTATATACAAGGATGAGAAATAGCTAAAGGACACTACTAATAAACAATTGTTACCAGTAAAGCTTGTTTACCAATAGCATCTTAGCTATGTCTATTCCTTGCATATCAACTGACTGTTCTGTGTCTTCTATCTCATTCTTGTATCTCCCGTGAAGAGAGATAACACAAAAGTGCACTTGTGGACTTACTGTGTTTCATTTTTCTTGTGGTTTTATGCATATTCATACGATAAGTCAAGCAAAGAACTTTATAGTGCTTGTGATGCACTTGGGGTCAAATGGATCACAGCCTGGTGGACTAATCACTCCACAAGACACTTCTGAACTTAGCCATATCCCACACAACATATTTCTTGCAAAAACTGACTCTATCCTTCTGGTGCCTACTAGTTAAAGCCATTCAGGATACAGCCTGCAGTTCTAGTATCTAAGGTCCTCATGTAAGTGGCACTGCACTATCTTTACTGACATATCATTGAGCAGTATAAGGTTTTCTAATTCTTTGGCATTCAAGCATGGATCTGCATCCACTTGAAGCTGAAGAACATTCAGAGTATGTGGAAAGGTTTCCAGGCCTTCGCAGGGCATTTCACATGGGTCATTGTAGTGGTGCCATCGCTATCATCAATTTTTTTTACCCATGACTGTATTGCTCTCAAGTTTACACTGGTAATATTAGAAATTTCCTGAAGTGGCTTACTTCATTCGCAAAGTGCAACCACATATGATAATATTTTTCTTGTAAGGTGAGCATTTCCAGCCATAGTCGGCAGTTGAGGTATGAAAAGGGAAAACTACAAAAATCCAGGGTATGAGTGGGGAGCACAACAAAGCATTCCCACCTCATACAAGAGGTGAACTGCTATTGAAATGGGCTCATGTGGTATGCTGGCATGTCATAGTTGTCACTGCTCACTAGAGGGTGCCAATTTCACTTCACTAGCAGATATCAACACCTTTAGGTGGAGTAAAGTGATTTGCATCAATATAAATGTCACGGGTCAATTGCGCTTACTTCATTGGTGAGCACTGTATATATTCCAATTTCATATAAATAACATAGCTTTACACACAACCACTCCACCAACAAACTGCACACTGCACACAGACCTTACACAACTTAACCAAGATCACTTCATCCAACCACAACAGAACAATATTAATGGCAAGAGACATCATCACTGTCCAATGACACATCTTCACCCTAAAGATACATGGTATCACCCTCCACAACAATGAAAAAAAATGATGGCCAACTTAAAAACTGTAACATGACAAGTAATCCAAGGTCAAAATAACCACAAAAAGGAATTCAAAAATCATGATATAAATACATTAAAAAATAATTGCAGTGGACTTCTTGTTATGACCATATAAATAAATTCAAAGATATAACTCTCTACCATTAAATAAAAAAATTACAATTCACCAGAAGCTAAAAAAAAGGGGCCTTATGTTCCGATTCCTAGACTGAGCTGATGCCCTAACACCCATACAACTGGAAAACTTCATCAGCTAAAATATGCTAAAAAGTATAAGTACAAAATATATTCAAAATTTTACCGACAACCACTCCACCAACAAACTGCACACTGCACACAGACCTTACACAACTTAACCAAGATCACTCCATCCAATCACAACAGAACAATATTAATGGCAAGAGACATCATCACTGTCCAATGACACATCTTCACCCTAAAGATACATGGTATCACCCTCCACAACAATGAAAAAAAATGATGGCCAACTTAAAAACTGTAACATGACAAGTAATCCATGGTCAAAATAACCACAAAAAGGAATTCAAAAATCATTATATAAATACATTAAAAAATAATTGCAGTGGACTTCTTGTTATGACCATATTAATAAATTCAAAGATATAACTATCTACCTTTAAATAAAAAAAATTACAATTCACCAGAAGCTAAAAAAAAGGGCCTTATGTTCCTATTCCTAGACTGAACTGATGCCCTAACACCCATACAACTGGAAAACTTCATCAGCTAAAATATGCTGAAAAGTATAAGTACAAAATGTATTCAAAATTTTACACATGGTGCTGATAATCAAGGGTTGAAAACACCTCATGCAGTACTGTCATATAAAAACTGTATGCAACACCACCATAGTCTCAGCTCTAATGAAGTCTCAAAAGGTTTCAGTACATGGAGTCACATGAGTAAGATGCATGTGCAACTGGATGAACTAAGAAAAGAGCATCAACTGGGTTCAAATTAAAAAAAGTCATGAGCTATAAATACTGCAGGATATAAGGGGGTCAATTAATGTAAAAGTATGTTAAACACATGTAAAGAAATCAAAATAACCTACAACAACCTCACCTAACTCCCCCTAAAAGCCAAGACATGAAATATGTGTCAAAACTAACATGGTCTGCTACCGAAACTCAATCATATATGTGCCTGATATATTTCTACCAAAATATTGAAAATCTTAGCTGCAAGGGAGGATATATAAGGGTTTCATTGGTTTTTCTGGTTAAATGTTTTACCTGAATTTATGAGGAATTGTCTCAAAAATGAATGCATAATTTGTGAATGAATGGATCTAATGAAACTGGCAGCAAAGGATTCCTTATAATGTGAAGAGTTAATACAGTGTGAAATTTTAGGTGCAGCATATCTACCTCGATCATTTAAGTTCTCACAAAGTGAGCAGGGCTTTTCAAGAAACAGAGGGAAACTGTAGGGTAAAAACACTGAAAACTAACAGCTGCCTATGGCATCTCAACTTCTTTTTTTTCTAATGTCAGTGACCATTCTGTGGATAGCTGACAAAAAACATTCACCTGGCACTTGTTTGGATTCAACATGCATGTTGATGCACAAAGCAAATGGAGCTATAAATGAAACAAGAAAACTTGCCTGTAGAGGACAGAGATGCCTGTTTCTTATTTTATATGCATTCCAATAATGCTGCCCTGCATTATGTTTCAACTGAACAACCTAAATTTTGCAACTATGTTGGGAGAGATCAAAAGTGTACATTGATTTAGGGTTCAAATTAATGCTTATCAGATCTATCCCACAGAGGGACACAGATTCCTATGTCTCTTACAGACATTTGAACTTACAATCTACATTGCAATCCAAACGAAAAAAAATTAATAAACAAGTGTAGTATATGTTTTAACACTGAAATTTCATTAACAACAAAATTCACAACACAAGCAGGTTACCTATTTTTCATATCTACTGGTACTTTATATCATCTATTATATAACCCCACATTTTCCTCTTCCTCATAGCCCTATCAGTAACTACTTATTTCATATTGAAAGATAGGTTCTAACAGTGATAGAGGAAAATTCTGCACTTTCAAAACACTCTTAACAATGGTAACAACGATTCAGTACGTGTAGAGAACATATCAAAATACTATAAGCCGCGAGTCGGTTTTCTTGACTTTTACATGCTCATGTTTGCCCAGCATTGACATTCAAACACCCTAACCACTATCCCAAAATCAACTGTATTACTCCAAATAATGTTCCGAAACTTTCAATAAATTTTGTAAACGCTGCACTTCTGCATAACAAAATTATTCAACATGATGCATAGATAAACTGGTCAATTACTCTATAACATACAACAGTTATGTGCTGTCACAGCGTCAACGGACTCCTTTCGACAATATACATATAACTACAGATCGCATTGAACTAGATGACAGATTGCACTCGGTGACAGACTAGCCCTTCTCAACAATCACGTCCAGTAAACACCGTATGACAGCAACTATCATTAGAATAACACACGTTAGTAATGAAACAACTTGAGCTGCATATAATTCTTCATATGTTAAGTTTACCTTTAGGGTGATGGAAGCATGGGGGATGCTAATTTCCATGATGACAACGTGACAGGTATCGATCTAATGGAACAATGTTGACAACTAGCTCGTGGTCGCTTACACACTGCTGACACCGAACTCTCCGCCGCAGAGACATTCATTTGTCAGTCATTAATGCATTATCATATTTTCCACAAGCAAAATAATCCTCCCCGAAAAAATTAAAATAATAACTAATATGAAGAGCATAGTTGTATAGAAATAAAGATCATAATTCAATGACATCATCTTCAGGCACCTCCAACAAGCTAACCCGTAGAGTGTAATACCTTTCCTCCAACGAAGACTCGGTTGCATTTCACCCACTCATATCTTGGCAATATGGTAGTAACAGTACCGTACCTCCAGTTACTTGCTGCAAGAGCCTGAAGATGGTATCATTGGATTATATTGGGATGGTATTCCATGTGTAGCGAGGTGGCGATGGGAATGAATAAAGGCAGACAGCGTGAATTGTGTGCATGGTTATATATGTATGTGTCTGTGTGTGTATATATATGTGTACATTGAGATGTATGGGTGTGTATATTTGCGTGTGTGGACGTGTATGTGTGTACGTGTGTGGGGGTGGTTTGGGCCATTTCTTTCGTCTGTTTCCTTGCGCTACCTCGCAAACGCGGGAGACAGCGACAAAGTAAAATAAATATAAATAAATATCATTGGATATCTTTTTTTTTTTCCAAAAGAAGGAACAGAGAAGAGGGCCAGGTGAGGATATTCCCTCAAAGGCCCAGTCCTCTGTTCTTAACGCTACCTCGCTATCGCGGGAAATAGCGAATAGTATGAAAAAAAAAAAAATCATTGGATCATATTCTCTCTTGGATTATACCCTTTACACTGTCATTTCGACCTTAAAAGATTGTCAAATTTTCAGTGACATAAGTAATAAAAAGAATGAATAGAAAATATGAATGTATTTGCAACTTTATGCGTAGAACATAATTAATCACACTTGCAAACTTTATCAGAATACTTTGTTTTTTCACTAACTATGGATCCAGGTCGAGTGATTCTTATTAATCCGATTAATTTGTACCATTATCATTAGGCATTGTTATAAACATCAGACCAATGTTTCCTTGTAATAAGCACCATTATTAGTTGCGGATAAACAATTTGATAAAGAGTTGCCAGAAAATCAGTTTAGTAAATCTCAGCTGGAAACACAAATAAAGATTACAGGCAAAATGCAGTATTAATCAAACAAGGTTGATTTATTGGTGTACTGTGATTATCTCTTGAGTGGACGACCATGATTAAATCATATGGAAAGAACGCTTGATATCGAGCATAATGTACATATTTCAAGAATGGTGGACCTTACAGTTAGCGGTGTAATACACTGCAAATCATTAAAACAATCTCCGCGATTGGGAAACCTATGTATGTACAAAATGAAAAGTATTTCTAGTTTTCATGACCTTGAAACAAATATTATGCTCATGCACGTCATTTTTTTTTTCAAAAATTTAACAATCGTATGAAATTCTGATACTGAATTCTGATGAATTTCCAAAGAATTCCAGGGTGGGATGCACCCAAGGTTTTCTTGTGATTCGTGTGTACTTAGCATGTATGAGAACTACACGAATGACGACAGTGTGGCAAAAGACACGACTATCCCATAGTGCTGGCTATCAGAAGATTTATACGTGTGAGTTATGTGTTGTCAAGCGTTATGTACGGATGAAAGCTAGGTGCCCACATGTTGTTGAGGCAGAACGAAAAACCAGCAACCCAGGCCAAAGGAGTGACATTTGATAACTGGCTCATTGCGTCAATAACCCTCCCTGAAAGAGGGAAGTTAGAACTTAGAAGAGTCAGAAATGAAGTAAAAACCATCACAAGAAAACAAAGATGGTGACCGGTGGCCAACGCCAAGTCAGGAAAGTGTTTACCCTAGATGCAGACCAAGATAGCCAAGAGGGCCAAGTATGGGGGTTCCTAATGAGCAAAGTTAGGAATGTGACACATGTACTTTTTCACATGAAAGGAACAAGCTTCTGGTGTGAATATTGTGAGGTTGGGTTGCACTTTTGTGTATGGCTAGGCTAATTACCTGGTCTGATAATTCGATATTACAGCTTCACCAAGATAAGGATGGAGTAATAAGAATGGGCAGAACTCGTTTTGGGAACTGATAATCATAAGTGTGATCCATGATGAGAAGGACTGTCATTGAGAGCCATAAGTTTGCTGAAAATAAGCAGAACCAACAACATCATGGACGAGTATTATAAGAACAAATGATTACATAGATGACAGCTTTTTGCTATATAAGACTTTAGTGAGACCACATTTGGAGTTTGCCAGTTAGACTCTAGCACCTCATTTGGAAAAAAAAAAATCATAGACGCAATTAACGATGTGTAAAGACGGGCTACAAAACTTATACCAGCCATTAGGATGGGGTGAAGTGATTGGAGCAGTCATCAGTTGTGTGGATCAACGCTAATAGACGTGTCACTTGTCTGATGACTTCCTCAGGTTTTTTTTTATACCTTGTCCTGGTCCCTGCGCCCTGCCTACAGCCCGTGTTTCGTACTTGCCAATGACCCGTGTAAAATTCGTGTGTGATACCTCCTCCTGGCCCCTGTATCTGGTGCCTGCCTCTGGACCCTGTGTCTGATACGTTTCTGTGGTTCGTGTGTAATACATTACTCTGGTTACTGTGTCAGATAACTGCTTCTGGCCCATGCGTCTAAAACTTGCGTCTGGCCCCCGTTTCTGATACCTGCTTCTGGTCTCTGTGCCTGATACCTGCTTTTGGCCCCTGTCAGTTATCTCTGATGTCTGTGGCTCTATTTTCATGACTTTTCTGTACTAATAGTATCCATCCAAAACAGAAAAAGAAAAATCAGAGAAAAGCAGTGAATATGGAAGGGGATGGGGGGGGGGGGGACTGTCAGTACCAATAACAAAATGACAGATACAAGCTGTACGTAGCTGTAAGGAATGTCATCTGTGCTTGTCCTGCTGAAAGTACAAATTTGATCACTATAACCATGTCTTCTATTTACAAGACCGTATTATTAGTCTCGTATGACTCCCGTATTATGAGTTCACTTTAGTTTAAATTTTATCGTTTCTTTTTCCTTTTTTTTTTTTAACTGCTGAAAGGAATAGAACCTCCTGAAGGGCCTTGTTGAAAGCTTATAGCGAGAAAGAGAGATTGCTAAGTCTGTATCTATTAGGGTAGCTGCCCAAGACAGGTTTGTACATAAAGTGTTCTCCCACAGACGCCCGGGATTTTGGTAACTCAGTTTGACTCTCATTCCTGCTGACAGCAATATGACATTGTATTAATTATACTATATGAGGTTAACCTCTCATTTACGGTAAATAATGGCAAACCTTACGGAATATTTTGCTAAAAATCAATGAACATATTGTATTTTTCTTTACTGAGTAAGCTTAGCGCCTTCAAATTACTAAGCTCGTTATCATCACTTATACTTCTATCCATATACACAGGATGGACAAGTGCTGCCTCGACAGCCAATTTACTACATGCTTATCTATATTCACCAAGACTACAGGGGAAAGTCTACGATATACATGAAGCATTTCATGATAATTCACTTCACACGTCATCAGTTGAAAGTTTAAACTAGTTTCAACCTTCCACCCAAACTGTCGATATATATATATATATATATATATATATATATATATATATATATATATATATATATATATATATATATACTGATAGATAGATAGATACCCCAGGTAAAAGACAGGCAGTAATTCATATTCATGTATTAAAAAAAAATTACATCAAGGTGCTCTTTGTATACATAAATTCTTACAATTAACATGTTATTCTCTTTCTATACTATCGGAATAGGTACTCCCTTATGTGTTAGAACTAGATAAGAATATAAACTTTCTTAAATACGCAGTCGATGATTCCTCATACCTTGTAGTTTCTGTTTTATATAAAATCAATATATATATATATATATATATATATATATATATATATATATATATATATTTTTTTTTTTTTTTTTTTATACTTTGTCGCTGTCTCCCGCGTTTGCGAGGTAGCGCAAGATATATATATATATATATATATATATATATATATATATATATATATATATATATATATATATATATATATATATATATATATATTCTTTCTTTCATACTATTCGCCATTTCCCGCCTCAGCGAGGTAGCGTTAAGAACAGAGGACTGGGCCTCTGAGGAAACATCCTCACCCGGCCCCCTTCTCTGTTCCTTCCTTTGGAAAAAAAAAAAAAAAAAGAAGAAAGAGGGGAAGATTTCCAGCCCCCGCTCCCTTCCCTTTTAGTCGCCTTCTACGACACGCAGGGAATACGTGGGAAGTATTCTTTCTCCCCTATCCCCAGGGATATATATATATATATATATATATATATATATATATATATATATATATATATATATATATATATATATATATATATTATTATTATTATTTTGCTTTGTCGCTGTCTCCCGCGTTTGCGAGGTAGCGCAAGGAAACAGACGAAAGAAATGGCCCAACCCACCCCGATCCTCATGTATATACATACACGTCCCCACACGCAAATATACATACCCATACATCTCAATGTACACATATATATACACACACAGACATATACATATATACACATGCACACAATTCACACTGTCTGCCTTTATTCATTCCCATCGCCACCTCGCCACACATGGAATAACTTCCCCCTCCCCCCTCATGTGTGCGAGGTAGCGAGGTATATATATATATATATATATATATATATATATATATATATATATATATATATATATATATATAGTTTAGGGAATAATTGGTATACATGGGGTGGGTGTTCAGTGTTGTAAATGGAAATGGGGAAGAACTTGTAGATTTATGTATTGAAAAAGGACTGGTGATTGGGAATACCTGGTTTAAAAAGAGAGATATACATAAATTTACGTATGTAAGTATTACGTGTTAATTGATTAGCGCACGAAAGAGAGACTTTTGGATGTAAATGTGCTGAGAGGTGCAACTGGAGGGATGTCTGATCATTATCTTGTGGAGGCGAAGGTGAAGATTTGTAGAGGTTTTCAGAAAAGAAGAGAGAATGTTGGGGTGAAGAGAATGGTGAGAGTAAGTGACCTTGAGAAGGAGACTTGTGTGAGGAAGTACCAGGAGAGACTGGGTACAGAATGGAAAAAGGTGAGAACAAAGGAGGTAAGGGGAGTGGGGGAGGAATGGGATGTATTGGGGGAAGCAGTGATGGCTTGCGCAAAAGATGCTTGTGGCATGAGAAGCGTGGGAGGTGGACAGATAAGAAAGGGTAGTGAGTGGTGGGATGAGAAGTAAGATTATCAGTGAAAGAGAAGAGAGAGGTATTTGGACGATTTTTGCAAGGAAATAATGCAAATGAGTGGGAGATGTATAAAAGAAAGAGGCAGGAGGTCAATAAAAAGTTGCAAGAGATGAAAAAGAGGGCAAATGAGAGTTGGGGTGAGAGAGTATCATTAAATTTTAGGGAGAATAAAAAGATGTTTTGGAAGGAGGTAAATAATGTGCGTAAGACAAGGGAACAAATGGGAACTTCAGTGAAGGGGCTAATGGGGAGGCGATAACAAGTAGTGGTGATGTGAGGAGATGGAGTGAGTATTTTGAAGGTTTGTTGAATGTTTGATGATAGAGTGGCAGATATAGGGTGTTTTGGTCGAGGTGGTGTGCAAAGTGAGAGGGTTAGGGAAAATGATTTGGTAAACCGAGAAGAGGTAGTAAAAGCTTTGCGGAAGATGAAAGCCGGCAAGGCAGCGGGTTTGGATGGTATTGCAATGGAATCTATTAAAAAAGGGGGTGACTGTATTGTTGACTGGTTGGTAAGGTTATTTAATGTATGTATGATTCATGGTGAGGTGCCTGAGGATTGGCGGAATTATTGCATAGTGCCCTTGTACAAAGGTAAAGGGGATAAGAGTGAGTGCTCAAATTTCAGAGGTATAAGTTTGTTGAGTATTCCTGGTAAACTATATGGGAGGGTATTGATTGAGAGGGTGAATGCATGTACAGAGCATCAGATTGGGGAAGAGCAGTGTGGTTTCAGAAGTGGTAGAGGATGTGTGGATCAGGTGTTTGTTTTGAAGAATGTATGTGAGAAATACTTAGAAAAGCAAATGGATTTGTATGTAGCATTTATGGATCTGGAGAAGGCATATGATAGAGTTGATAGAGATGCTCTGTGGAAGGTATTAAGAATATATGGTGTGGGAGGCAAGTTGTTAGAAGCAGTGAAAAGTTTTTATCGAGGATGTGTACGTGTAGGAAGAGAGGAAAGTGATTGGTTCTTAGTGAATGTAGGTTTGCGACAGGGGTGTGTGATGTTTCCACGGTTGTTTTTTTTTTGTTTGTGGATGGGGTTGTTAGGGAGGTGAATGCAAGAGTTTTGGAAAGAGGGGCAAGTATGTAGTCTGTTGTGGATGAGAGAGCTTGGGAAGTGAGTCAGTTGTTGTTCGCTGATGATACAGCGCTGGTGGCTGATTCATGTGAGAAACTGCAGAAGCTGGTGACTGAGTTTGGTAAAAAGTGTGAAAGAAGAAAGTTGAGAGTAAATGTGAATAAGAGTAAGGTTATTAGGTACAGCAGGGTTGAGGGTCAAGTCAATTGGGAGGTAAGTTTGAATGGAGAAAAACTGGAGGTAGTGAAGTGTTTTAGAAGTCTGGGAGTGAATTTGGCAGCGGATGGAACCATGGAAGCGGAAGTGAATCATAGGGTGGGGGAGGGGGCGAAAATTCTGGGAGCCTTGAAGAATGTGTGGAAGTCGAGAACATTATCTCGGAAAGCAAAAATGGGTATGTTTGAAGGAATTGTGGTTCCAACAATGTTGTATGGTTGCGAGGCGTGGGCTATGGATAGAATTGTGCGCAGGAGAGTGGATGTGCTGGAAATGAGATGTTTGAGGACAATATGTGGTGTGAGGTGGTTTGATCGAGTAAGTAATGATAGGGTAAGAGAGATGTGTGGTAACAGAAAGAGTGTGGTTGAGAGAGCAGAAGAGGGTGTTTTGAAATGGTTTGGTCACATGGAGAGAATGAGTGAGGAAAGATTGACCAAGAGGATATATGTGTCTGAGGTGGAGGGAACGCGAAGTGGGAAACCTAATTGGAGGTAGAAAGATGGAGTGAAAATGATTTTGAGTGATTGGGGCCTGAACATGCAGGAGGGTGAAAGGCGTGCAAGGAATAGAGTGAACTGGAACGATGTGGTATACCGGGGTCGACGTGCTGTCAATGGATTGAACCAAGGCATGTGAAGCGTCTGGGGTAAACCATGGAAAGCTCTGTGGGGCCTGGATGTGGAAAAGGAGCTGTGGTTTCGGTGCATTATTACATGACAGCTAGAGCCTGAGTGTGAACGAATGGGGCCTTTGTTGTCTTCCTAGCGCTACCTCGCGCACATGAGGGGGGAGGGGGTTGTTATTACATTTGTGGCGGGGTGGCGATGGGAATGAATAAAGGCAGACAGTATGAATTATGTACACGTGTATATATGTATATGTCTGTGTGTGTATATATATATGTATACGTTGAGATGTATAGGTATGTATATTTGCGTGTGTGGACGTGTATGTATATACATGTGTATGTGGGTGGGTTGGGCCATTCTTTCGTCTGTTTCCTTGCGCTACCTCGCTAACGCGGGAGACAGCGACAAAGCAAAATAATATAAGTATATATATATATATATATATATATATATATATATATATATATATATATATATATATATATATATAATATAGATATATATATATATATATATATATATATATATATATATATATATATATATATATATATATATATATATATATATATTGCCTTTGTCGGTACTATCACCCACCAGAGCATCGTGAAGTCTGTGTCAGACAGACATAACTATATCTCCCGTTAACAATACACCTATACAGTTAAACTACCAAGTTGTAGAGATGTATGAGAACGACCCTTTGCACTACCAACTTATAACGATTAATTACGGACTGTCAAAACTGCGTAGGCCATATCATGTGTCGCGTGGCTTGTCTTTTGAGATGATGGTGGTGGCGGATTCCCCTTGTGCTATTCCAACGTTAAGGTTGGGAGGTTCTCTGTGTTGGTGGCAGACGGAGGACTGGGCTCGGCATTCTGGTCTATGTCCAGATAAGGGCCGCGGTTTCGAGGAGCTGTGGACAGAAACTCCACTGAATCAGAGGGAAACTGTGAAAATGAAATTTAAATCAGGAGACAAAAATAACAGCGAAACGGAGACATCAAAGAGAAAAAAAATGATAAAAAATGGACTTTACCTCTGGCCTGAATAATGCAGCAGCAACGGAACCTTAAACCAGACCACAGAAGTGAGTGCCGCTTTTTCAACAGCCCAAAGCTAACAACTTCCTCTTATGCATGGATATGCTTGCAGCATTTTACATTCACGGGGAAACAGCCTCCCTGGGTGGATATAGTGAAATTCAGAGGATGTACAACATTTGACTCGCAGGAACCCTTCAAGATTGACAAAACACAAAGTTCAGGGAGCCTTCACCATGCCCAGGATGTAGTCAAAACGAATGACTGGAATTTGAAGGTTTGTTCAAATCGCATGTACAAAACGGTGCCCTATGCTGTAAGGGCTTTTATGCAAATGAACCCAAAACTTACGTAGAGAGAGTGAAGCGCTTCCACCATCTTAAATAGAGTAAGGTGATATAACTCTAATATAAATTTACTGCCGTTAAGTGTAGCATAACATGATTATTGCTTAACAATATGTACGTACGACCCTTGAGTATGACTCATAAACACGGCGGTACGACATTTGAACATGGCGGTACGACACTTGAACACGGCGGTATGACACTTGAACACGGCGGTATGACACTTGAACACGGCGGTACGACACTTGAACACGGCGGCACGACACTTGAACATGGCGGTACGACACTTGAACACGGCGGTACGACACTTGAACACGGCGGTATGACACTTGAACACGGCGGTATGACACTTGAACACGGCGGTATGACACTTGAACACGGCGGTATGACACTTGGGTATGACTGTGTGAACCTGTGGCGTAATCCTGAAGCGTGAAGTCAAAGATTATGTCATCATAACTAAGGGTCGAACGGTTGTGCTTAAGAGGCTATAATGATTCCAGCATTTGACGCGTGATCGCCACCTTCTTAACTACTACGAGCCACTGTCGTTGGTGATCTAAATATGTAAGATCCTTTCAACATACCTTTGATCTATTCACCCTTAAAGCCCCTGGATTGCAATAAATTTATATTACGTACGAACATACCTCTAAGTGTCTACAGCTTTTCTTATACACCTCACTAAACTCAGAACTTGCATCTCCCACCAAGACTGCATTGGCATTAATCACTGGCACACAGCACTATCCCAAAACTTCCCAATCAAGACTGAAGCATCTGTTCGTTTACATGTATTTACAATAACCTTCGACATCGTTCCAGCAGAGTAAAAACTGAACTGATATGGTTCCTGGTTGATGAAGCAAGCCATCACTTGCTCTAACTGAGCCACTTCATTGTGATTTATACTACTTCAGTAAAAGGCATTCATTCCAATAACTGGCTACAGTATTCATCACCCATCTTTTCTTCATAACCACCGAAATCTTCTCACACTTCAACTACAGCTTCGCCGTAATTATCTGAGAACAAACATCAGGTTCTAGTCCAACTTTCCTCCGTGGAACCCGCCTCTTCATCCGGAGTTTCGAGACTGTCGCTCTCAATAATGCTGTCAGATCATTGTTCCCTCCCGCCCAAGAAGCTTACTGGTACATGATGGGAAGGCACCGATCATCCACTTGGCACACGATCTTGTCTCCGTCCAAACCCAGTGACAAACATTTAACCCCATTCACTTACGACCTAGCCCCCACTATTTTCTTCATCGATTCCCAATTAGTGATGGGACGTGCAGGAAAGTCTAACTACTACTACAACTGTTTTTTTTTTTTTTTTTTGTAATTCTAAACTACTTATGCAAGGGTGGATGTCGGTAAGCGACCTAACAACGTGTTGATAGTGAAGGAAGTTGTTAGTTTAGGGAAGGAGCGTATGGACACCATCAGAGGAAGATTTAAGATCAGACTGCTGATAGCATAGGCAGAAGTAAGTCAAGAGGTGGCAGTTAGATGATGGTTCGATATACTTTGCCTCCGTCCACCCTACTGGCTAAGATCTTACCCTCCCTTCGGTCCATCGCTTCAGCCTCCTACGCTCCTCTTGGTCAGCATCCTTCCCGATATTTCCTCCAGGCCCAGGGGATTGCTGTGCCTCTTGTTTCATGACGATTTCTCATCACTCCCCTCAAGAATGTTTCTTTACCATAAACCACAGCGGATACTGGGAGTTCGCTGTGGCCTCCAGGATCTTGTAACTGTGGCATTCAGGGTTTTGTAACTGTGGCTTCCAAGACATTATACCTGTGGCCTCCAGGATCTTGTACCTGTTAGCTACATCTTTCACGTCTCGTGTCGTTCGCTTCATGCAAGGTATAGCTACTCTCATATTCAGTCTGATGCGTCCTTCTTGCTATCTACCTTATCAACCCCACATAGAAAACATTCTTATCTTGTTATAAGCTTCATTTACCTTTTCGTGGTTTTTACTGGTTAATCTGTTATCTTTCATAAAACTCGTACCTCTCATTCTAGTCTAACTACAATGCTTGGCTTGCTCTCTTCAAATCTCTTTTTCAATTTTTCAACAGCTTTAAGTATCATACGATCACCACTACTCAATTGTTCTCTTCACATCTTTCCAACATACTGCATCTCTTCCCTCTTTTGAACTATTTATTGAGCAAACACTACATTTGGTGTCTGAACCTCTCTATCTCCAAATGATAATCCACATTGCATTTCCTCTTCCGCACTTCCATCTTTTTCTTTTATTTCCTTCTAATTACCTTTCAACTCACTTTCATCTTTATCTGGTGCACAGGTAACCCGCCAGTCTCTACCTATGTAGACGTCCTTCGATTAAAGAACGTTTATCATCTTGATACATTGACTGATAACAACCTGCGCCTAACATACGTCTAAATAATTACACTTGACTCCCATCCCTTCCAAGGAAGACACTGTTGCGATCTGTCTGTCTGTAGGAAGACTCTGTTGCGATCTGTCTGTCTGTAGGAAGACTCTGTTGCGATCTGTCTGTCTGTAGGAAGACACTTATGATCTGTCTGTCTGTAGGAAGACACTTATGATCTGTCTGTCTGCCTCTTTGTTAGTATTTTGTGTCTTGGTATGAAGAAGCGTGGAAAGTAAATAATCATTCAACTGGTCGTTCTCAGCGAGTGAAATAATGCTTTTCATGTCCATAGAGATGTATATTTATCTTCTTAGAGAAAACACAGGTACGTTAGGCGTACGTAACAAAGGATATATCCGTGCAGACAAGGACGTGCGCCGTCCAAGTACCATCTTTTGTTTGGTACAGACCCACTTGAGTCATGATTACATTTCCGCTATATTTTCAGCCTCAATATATACGCCAGTCTGGACATTCGCGACCCTCGGCACCTCAGTCTTACAACCCTCTCTTGCCTCCAACACGTCCTTCCCGCTTCGAGAAAAGTTCATTGTCGACTTCGTCCACTGCTGATACTCACCTCCATTTTTAACATACCAGAGTACATTACCTTGCACTTCAAATTTTGCCTCTTGAACAGCACTCAAACTTGTCCCCTAACACCCTGAACACTTTTCATGTACCGTAATTCAATGATACTGCCATTCGTCGCTATTCTATTCTATTCTGCTACCTCTCTGGTTTGCCTTGTGCACGGGACCTTCAGGTGCCGCGTTCCAGTCACTCTCCCCGCACAGCAGCTGAACACAGTCATCTTACCACGAAAGCAGCCCGACCCTTCGCCTCACCACGAACACCCGTCTCATGACTATCCTCCTGTCGCGATGTGCTGCAGCCGCAGAACTTTTCAGACGAAGATCAACGACGGATCTGTTCCAAGAATGTTACTAGGTCTTCTCGCTCCACCTTCCCGAAGGAGCCACGACCTGAAGTTTGCCAAGAGTTCCACTGGCATAACGAATGAGGTGCTTATATTAGCGCGAATGTCGCCTTCGGAGGCGTTGTATCATTGTCAGTGGACGAAAAGGAGTATAGTCTAGTCGAAGACTAGGAATGTATCAATTTCCTAGCGAGTGACTACTCTATTTGCAAAGCCTCAGACCGCAGGAGCACCAGAGAGGGTGTCCTAGAGTTACATACCCGGCAGGGAACACGCAAGCAAATCCTTCGAACATTGATTTTGCTTTCTCGAGATCTGACCTTGTTCGGCGAACATCCTTGCAATGGCCACCTCGTGAGAAACTACCCACCAGACACGAAAGAAACGCGTAAACAAGACTGAAGGAGTCAGATAAGAAAACATGGTAATCTCCATGATCGCACTTTTTCTCTTTTACGTTGGAGGCTCCAGTCACGGACCAAAGTCCACATCAAGAACTGGCCATAAGTGAAACACAAAGAGATCATGAGAGGGGAAAAAAAAGGGAGAGATAAGGAAAAGTATTTACGATTTTTGGAGGAAGTGAAAAACCTCTCAAACATCTCTCTCTCTCTCTCTCTCTCTCTCTCTCTCTCTCTCTCTCTCTCTCTCTCTCTCTCTCTCTCTCTCAGATGCTAAAAAATAAAATGAAATCCTGAACACTGACCGAAAAAGCCTTCGAAGCCAGACGGAAGACTGGAGCCGCCGAGCGCCTCTGCCCTGTCCTGCACGACGCGGAAGAGCAAGAAACTGGACAAAGGACGCACCACCAAGTTCAGGACGGCCATCGTCGCTCCAAACCTCATGGTTCCCGCTGGAAAGAGGAACTCCCTGTAACCTTGGGTGACACAGGCGACAAGATCAAATCGTCTCTGTTGATATGGGTAAAGGAAGAGTGCAGGACGAAAGAAGCCGTCATGCAACGTTCCTGATCTTGGCAAAAGGCATACGACAGAGGACTGGAATGCATTGTGGAGGGTACTGAAACAAATGTATATATATGGCTTATGAGACACATGTATACATCATATGTATACAGTACAGGTCAAGGTTACAACACAATTTGCTGAGGGTGTGTTGCTTGGCCAACCGTGAGGGATAGGTGAATATATCTTGATTATCAATGTAAAGAGTAACAAAGAAGAAGATAAGACTAAGGTTTCAATACAAAGAAAGAAGCATGTTATTGGTAATCGCAGAACAGATTAAAGATGGTGTTATCTTACAGGAAATTATAACTAAAGAAAGGTTTCTGTCTCGTATGATAACGCTAGTCCTGTCTCAGGCAGTAAATGTGAGATCATGGTGGTGGTTTAGGATCACGAAAGTAGGGTTGGAATCATGGTGGTGGGGTTGTGATCATGGTGGTGGTTTAGGATCACGAAAGTGGGGTTGGAATCATGGTGGTGAGGTTGTGATCATGGTGGTGGTTTAGGATCACGAAAGTGGGGTTGGAATCATGGTGGTGGGGTTGTGATCATGGTGGTGGTTTAGGATCACGAAAGTGGGGTTGGAATCATGGTGGTGGGTTGAGGTCATGGTACCGGGGTCAGGATCATGGTAGTGGGATTGGAATCATGGGGGTCTGGTTGTTACCATGGTAGTGATATCAGGGTCATTGTAATGGGGTCAGAATTTTGGGGTTTGGATCATGGTTTTGGGATCAATGTCATTGCAGCAGAGTTGGAACAAGGTAGTGAGGTTGTGATCATAGTGGTAGGGTTAGGACAATAATGATGGGGTTCGGATCATGGTGGTGAGGTTGGGATCATGGTGGTGAGGTTGGGATCATGGTGGTGGGGCTGGGATCATGGTGGCAGGATTAGAATCATGGTGATGGGGTTAAGATCATGGCGGTGGGGTTAGGATCATGGTGGTCGGGTTAAGATCATGGCAGTGGGGCTGGGATCATGGTGGTAGGATTAGGATCATGGTGATGGGGTTAAGATCATGGTGGTGAGGTTGGGGTCATGGTGATGGGGTTAGGATCATGGCGGTGGGGTTAAGATCATGGCGGTGGGGTTGGGATCATGGTGGTCGGGTTAAGATCATGGTAGTGGGGTTGGGATCATGGTGGTAGGATTAGGATCATGGTGATGGGGTTAAGATCATGATGATGGGGTTAAGATCATGGTAGTGGGGTTGGGATCATGGTGATGGGGTTAGGATCATGGCGGTGGGGTTAAGATCATGGCGGCGGGGTTAAGATCATGCTGGTGGGGTCATGTATAAGGCTATCACTTCAGGACGTGATGACTTCGACGAGGATAGAGCAGCGGCTCCCGTCTCCTCCAAGTAAGGTCTGCTAATTACCCTCTCCAAGACATGCACTTTTTTGTACCTGGAACTGAAGGAAACGATCAGTACCACAGAGACTCTAATGCACCTTGCGGGGTGAGTAAGTACCCCAGAGATCTTACAGTACCGTGCGGAGAAGGGTAAGTACTAGAGAGATGTCGCTGTACCACCAGGGAAGATTAAGAAGGTTCAAGCTAACTTCAAAACATCATCAGCAGAGCCAAGTGTCGTGTACCTTACCGTAGGAACCTGGTGCGTTAACGAGGCGAAATGAAGGGAAAACCAGAGGTTGAGGCGGGCCTGTATTGCTAGCCTATCACAACACTGGACGTCACGAAATGAGGCGATCGGGAGACGACCATCCATCAATCACTTCTGTTAAATCTAACTGCATTGTATTAAAAAATAGAACCTTCAACCAATCGAAGGACATTTTTTTATTTTCCCGAGGTGGCCATCTAAGTTGTTAAACTGGTATGAAATGTGGAGACTTTATACAGCAGCATCCATTGGTCATTCACGCAGACTTTAGGTTCAAATGATCTGGTGTTTTCTGAGACGGGTGAAGGGGATTTGGATGAATAGTTGAGAGCAGTTACGACCCTGGAGAAGAATGGCATGAGGAAGAGTGTGTACAGGTATTGTTCTCATGTCTGACGAGTCATCACGGATAGCATTCATGAGCACATGTAATCCCAACGCCTGTCATACGCCTTGTTGGAGCTCCACCTGGACTATACGGTTATAGTCTGATGTTGGCCCAGCAACGCTATAGGAACAGTCGACATGACTTCAATACCGATGTAACGTGACTCTCCTAAAAGGTTGGTGGGCAAAACATCAACATTAAAGATTGCGCTTTGGCTTTCAATTATCTTTGTATTCTCTTACGGAGCATTTAGCAATGTTTTCTCTGTAAGATCTCTTGGTTTTACGTTTTCCATCACGGTGAACAACTGTATCGTTAACGAATGTGCCAATCGGCAAACTACCGGTTCAAATTTGGGTTCCAGTTGTACAAAGAAAAAAACTCGAATGGACATTTTGGTTGGTAGCTATCAATCGAAAAGACGTTAAACCTGGCCCAGATAATGACGTGAGAGTATGCGGAATTCATTTAATTGGTGATAACTGATCTCTTTCTTTAGTACTTTAGTTTCTGCTCGTAAAGCCTAGCTTAAATGTAAACAAGTATCTAGTCGTTACTTTAAATATTTTGTTTTGCATATCAAGGTTTGGGCTCTTGCAACACGGTTCAGAAACAGGCCTATCCCAGCTGGGAACTGGTGGGATGACAGCTCCACTAACGTCCATCTGGTTTCATGGTGATATTAGAAAGAGCAGAACTTACAGAGAAATTATTTACAAAATTATTTACAAATAAAAAAAGATCATTCAAAATCTAAAGACTTACCTGCATACTTCATGGGATTTGCATGTTCTTTCATCTAATTTGGTGAAACTTCCGGATGGCCTGAGTTTGATAAAGAAAAATACCTCCAAAAGAAACATCTGGCCATGCCTAGGTCTGTCTGGCCAACCATCCGTCAGAAATTAAGGATCTGTTAAGCGTCTTCTTCAACTGAAACAAGTTACTTTGAATCTTTTTTGTGTGTGTGTGTGTGTGTGCCGCAGAATCCAAAGATCTGTAGCAAACTGACATCATATTCACAGCTAATTAAGCGGTCATAATTGTTATTTTGTCCACCAACATTTTTTGCGCACGCGCAGAAAAAAAGGATCATGTTTTGGTGACCGGCCCTATGACTGACTATACAATGAGATGCTATTACTGGCAACACTACAGCTATAGTCATATACTGTTAATGGCACTGCTGCAAAAAGTAATTTTCTTTATTTATTTCATGTCAGCTGAGAGAGCAGGTGATTGAATGCCCTAATTAACGCTATGATATATATGTATATATATATATATATATATATATATATATATATATATATATATATATATATATATATATATTTACTCTAAGCCAGTTACCCAGTTTATCAACTAGTCCCTAGAAGAGGATGAACGGATGGATCCACTGGGAACCGTCTGCCTCAACTAAGACTTCCAACTTATGTTGGTTCAACCCCGAACGATCCGTGAAGCGTCATGATCAGTAACAACACTATCCAGTATCACGATATGCATCCAAGAGGACGTTCTGCGGTGTATCACTTCCCAACTGAGGCAAAAAAGCATGAAGGCCATAACTATCATTACTTCTGGGTACATTTTGCAGGACAGATGACACCAGATGTGAAAGCACTTACTCATGATGAAGGGCCAGAACAATGTGAGGTTCACCGTGTCGAATACTATGGCCAGGACGTTTGTACACAGAGCCTGAAATAAAAGGAATAACAATCAATATTCGATGCCTCAGTGTAAGGGCTGTACTCATGTGCACCACAATAAAGGCAGACATATGTGAGCTCAGTGCCTGTATATACTTATAGCTGTCATTTTTAATTGAAAAGGTCGTATAAATTGCGACAGACTTTGTAATAAATCTATTTTAAAGAACGAACAATTTCTGTAAGTTTTTCCATAAATATCCCAAGAAATATAATCCATAATATATTAATGCAAAAAATATTTTGACCCACGAGTTTTTAAGATCAGAATTATTCCTTTGAACTGTCCATTCAGAGCTACTATATCCTACTACGTGAAGCCTCACCTGCTCTGCTGAATAATGGGGCAACACCCACGCCAGTCGTCCTTCATGACCCAGGCGAAAACTTACGTCAGGCACTGGCCACAGACATAAACAAGAGCTGCGACATATCCAAGACGGTACGACCCTCGATCAGGATGGTATGACCCTCGATCACGACGGTGCGACCCTTGGTATAATCCTTGGGTCACGCCATTATGTAGAGGTATCAAGGATGGTACCGTCCTGTACCTCTAGGTCAAGCAAACATTCGCCCTCTGTGTCCTTGACCCACTTCATGATAAAAGCTCCGAACCATTGACCTCTAGACTGCCGTGTCCCTGACCTCATTGATGAAAAGTGAAGCAACGAACCCTGACTTCAGGATTTCTGTTTGTCCTTGACTCGTTTGATGATTAGTACAACTTCGAATCGAGACGACTGGACTGCTTTGTGCTTGATGAGTGAAGCTCCGAACCCATGACTTCTGGACTGTTGACAAAGCCTGGGCTAGCGCACCTCAGAGCCACTGAACCAGGTCTTACCAGAATAAAAAGACTCCAAAATAACAAATCTGCAGCGTAAGGTGTAAGCCACTTTGCATCCTCCACTGTGGCTCTGCTGCAGGCTTCCGTGCAAGGATCTCTAGTCCGCCGCTCATGACAGATGAGAATCATGAAAAACTTGGCAAAAAAAAGGAAGATAAGGAAAATCCAGGTGGCAGACACCAAAGCTTCATTTGCCTGTGAAGTCCAACCAGTAGATATGAGCTAGGATCCTTGAACACGACTGTATGTCTCCAGAGTACGACACTTCGGCCACTGAGCACAACGGTACGACCCTTGAGCACGTTGCAACGGCTCTTGGGCCCGATGGTACAGCCAAACCTGGACTCACAACAGTCAGAATCTCAGACTTCTCATGAACAGGACCTCTACAGACTCACCCCAGGCTCAAATAACAAGCGCGTGGCTCTCCTCAACTCATGACCCAACCTGGATGGAGAATCCTCGGACTGTCCTATGCAGTGACTCACCATGAACGCACTCCCCAGTGACTCACCACAAACGAAGACTTCTCAGACCCCCCACCCCCCAGTATAGAGTAACAACGCCTACTCACCACGAGGGAAGGCCCTCCTGAGACTCACCATGAACAATGGGAAGGAGAGAGAGAGAGAGAGAGAGAGAGAGAGAGAGAGAGAGAGAGAGAGAGAGAGAGAGAGAGAGAGAGAGAGAGAGAGAGACGGGGCGCTTCCTGTGACTCACCATGAAGGGAGCCTCCTCAGACTCTCTGTGATGTAGGCTCCATACGAGGGTAAGCAAGAAGAGGGTGTTGTAGATGATGAAGCTCTGGGGCAGACACCCACAGAGGTTGCTCCTGCAAAAGCAATATCACGTCTTACACTTGGTACATGGCAAATCCACTACATGGTAAATCTAGCCTTGGCAACTCTGGTACACAGTGAATTCAGTACGTGGTATATCCAGTATATGGTATATATATGGCTCATGAAAAATCTAGGATACTTCAAATTCAGAACATGATAAATCTAGCACATAACAACTCTAGTGCAAGGTAAATCTAGTATGTGGTACTTTTAACACATGGTAAATTCAGTGCATGGTAAATGTAAAACATGTTAAATCTTGATATCCTGCACCTGGTAAATCTAAGCACACGGATCTAGCGTTTGTTGATATCAGTAATTAATTCACTGCGGCAGCCACACTCACCCCATGAGCGACCGGTCGTACCAAAGGATTACACAAGTCATACAGGGTCTTTGTCTAACCCTGTGACCAGATTCGCTTAACAACAGATGTTACGAAGGTGGTTCATTACATACGCTTACACTTTTTTCCAGTACCAGACTCGGCTACCACACTCGACGTGTCAACCAGAAGTAACATGGATGAAAACCTCGAATGATCACACATCTAGGTGAAACTGTGTGAAGAAATAAATCCCAAGGAATGCTTTACTATTATGAGAAGAAAATTACTGATATGTCCCGTAATTCTTTGGTATAATCGTAATGAAGTTGTGAGGTATAGATTGCATGGGAGGTACGTCACATGTTATGAAACTTCAATTTAAAAAGAAAATAATTACGTGATATACTAAACAATGAGGTATATCTAACAACACTTTACTTTGGGATATGCAACATGTCTAAACAATATCTAATTCGAAACAAAATTTCCAGTTACGATTTTCGCTACCTCTCGCGCATGACTTCTACGTTATGACGATAGATTTTTTGTTGGGATGCTGAGGCATTCGCCAACGTATATGAACGTGTGAAGTTAAGTGACCGTACTGGCTGAGAACTGGACCTGGACGTAAAACTTAACCTAGGGGTGGACGATCATCGCTACGTAGGACGTGAACACCGTGGGTAGAGCAGAATAGTTCTCCTCTCCCTCGTTCTGGAAGAACTAATGATGTACAATACTTACGTGAAGTCATGATGCTGATAGCAAGAAAATCATGTGAGTTCTAAGGAGGGAAAAGTATGTTATACGACGAAAGAAAAATAATGCAATAAAGTTAAAAGAAAATGTGAGATACATTAGTATTATATATAACTTTGGAGAAAAAGAAGGGCTATTCCTGCGGTCATTGTATGCAAACGATGCTGTGTCATTAGGTAGATCAGAAAAGATCCACAAATAGCGAATGAAAAAAAAAAAAAATCAGAGCATCGGTTCACCGTGAACACCCACTCAAGCTGGACAATGGATGCAAGCGAGTGAGGCCTTTTCATCGCCTGTTCCACAGTAAACGGCTAACAAGTATGCAATATATATATATATATATATATATATATATATATATATATATATATATATATATATATATATAATATATATATATAAGGTAAGGCCATCATCACTCGACATACAGGGGTACATCCGTCTCGTCGAGAAACTTGTCGTTCCGAAGAAGTCCATCACCCTCTGCTCCTAACTGGAAAGCAACCTGAGAGCTGAAGCAACCCCGTAAAGGGTGTTCTGGGCTTGTACAATAAAGTTACACGTAAGTCAGGCTCCAGTTCCGGAAAGAGGC
The DNA here is from genome assembly GCF_036320965.1 of Panulirus ornatus. Classification (NCBI taxonomy): domain Eukaryota; kingdom Metazoa; phylum Arthropoda; class Malacostraca; order Decapoda; family Palinuridae; genus Panulirus; species Panulirus ornatus. The sequence goes on from NC_092239.1 coordinate 17,524,815, forward strand.
CCTTAACGAAGTGAGAGAGAGAGAGAGAGAGAGAGAGAGAGAGAGAGAGAGAGAGAGAGAGAGAGAGAGAGAGAGAGAGAGAGAGAGAGAGAGAGATTGTGTGTGTGTAGGGGTAGGGGGATGGTCTAAAAACGTGTGTGAAAGTTTGTGAATTGGAAAAAGAAAGGGGAAGAGCGGAAGACGGAGTGTAATATTGACGTGGGGTAAGATTTAAAATCTACCTTGGCAGCTTAGCATCAGAGGCAAAATACAATACACCCTCGACACGGAGGTGTAAGGTGACCCTAGGCAACACTTCAACACTAATAGGTCAGGAGGACAGCACTTCCCTGGGCGGCTGCAGCCTACAACCTACTGACATGGAGGGTGTGATATGGTTCTGGGTATCACTCCGACCAACATGAAGGGTGCGGGATGGTTCTGGGCATCACTTTAATACTCATATGACAAGCCGACAGTATCGTGAATTCAAACAATTTACAAGATACCGCCGAGTTATGATAGTAATCTAACAATACATAATTACAATATAGATTTTCCATTGATCATTAAATATTTCATATTTCCTCGTTATTTTCGCTTCCTACAGATGCACCATCCTATCACACGTTGGCGAGGAGGCTACAGCAACACTGTGGGGATATCAAGTGTCCAACGGGGCAGGTTCAGATGATACGTGGACACTGGCGGTGTGACGCTGCCGAATGGGAGCCCCAGGCCTTACTTCCAGCAAAAATACTACGTCTGTGGCGACTATTAACCTCCGTGGTGGAGTTTTTAGAAAAGCAGCTTTCGGGTTCGAGCACCAGTCCGGTAGCATCTTCATTTAACAAGAGATTGTGCTAACATACCACTTGACTCTTGTGCGAGTCGATTATAATGTTAATCTGGAAAGGTGTACCACATTGGCTCCGTGTCTCCTTAGTATAAGGATTCGCACCACAACAAAGTGCCTCAACGCGTAAGCCTAACTTCCAGAATGACAGCAAGTGCCGCACCGCGCGGTGGTAAACCTGCAACGTAATGGAAGCCTAGCTGGGTACGTCGCGACGGCACGACTGAGTTCCGTCTGTTTAAGAACGTGAGCAATAAGACTACTTGTCTTAGTGACTTGGGGACGGCACCAGGCATATAAAGAGTCTTATGACGAAGCAGCCTCATAAGAAGCAAACACCATTGCCGTTCTGACTTGCCTGACTTGGCTTGTCTATATTGTAGAGTATGGGTGACTGTGACAGGTTGAGCGACGGAAACTGACAAAAAAAAAAAGAAATTGGCTGAGAAAGGTAAAGGGAGCTGGCTCAGAACTTTGGTAAATTCCTAGATAGTGACCATGCTCTTAACATGGAAAAATAGAATTACAGAATATAATAATTAGGAAAGAAAGATGAATTTCAATAAGAAAAGAAAATAAGGTCTAATCTGCAATCAAATTAGATTCCATAGCACTTAACCTACCGCAACAACATACATATAAAATCAAGCGGCAAATAATACCTACTACCACTGAGATGTTCACAGAGCTAGTTTAAACCAATAAGAACTGCAAGCCACATGACACTTACACAAAAAAGCAAATCTTACAGTAAAACAGATTTGAGTGAGAGCATAAGCAACAAGAGTGAGTTTTCAACACATTTTTTTTTGAAAGATGAGGCAAAACACAACATTCATGACCTGCAGCCACTTCTTGTGAAAGAAGTCGCAAAACACTTCTCTGCAGCCGTTGTTACTTACAAGGCAGAACACTATACCCTGCACATGTTATGGCTTGAGATGGAAAATGTTGCGACAGAGAACACTCTCCGTTTTCCATTAACTTTCTTGCGAGATTTGGTCATGCATTGTTAAAGAGCAAAGGATAGAGTTAAGTTTCGTTTTCACTTTTTCATTTACAAAGATCTTAAATATCTATCTATCTATCTATCTATCTTATCCCTAGGGATAGGGGATTAAGAATACTTCCCACGTATTCCCTGCGTGTCGTAGAAGGCGACTAAAAGGGGAGGGAGCGGGGGGCTGGAAATCCTCCCCTCTCGTTTTTTTTTTTTTTTTTTAATTTTCCAAAAGAAGGAACAGAGTGGGGCCAGGTGAGGATATTCCAAAAAAGGCCCAGTCCTCTGTTCTTAACGCTACCTCGCTAACGCGGGAAATGGCGAATAGTATGAAAGAAAGATATATATATATATATATATATATATATATATATATATATATATATATATATATATATATATATATTGAAAAGGATCACAACTTTGCGCGTTTCATTTTCCCCGTGGACTCATAGGAATATATATATATATATTTTTTTTTTTAAATATATATATATATATATATATATATATATATAATATATATATATATATATATATATATATATATATATATATATATATATATATATATATATACATGTATGTATATACATGTGTATGTGGGCGGGTTGGGCCATTCTTTCGTCTGTTTCCTTGCGCTACCTCGCTAACGCGGGAGACAGCGACAAAGCAAAATAAATAAAAAAAAAAAAATATATATATATATATATATATATATATATATATATATATATATATATATATATATATATATATTGACGTAATTCATGACATGAGTGGGAGTATTGAGTATGGGTGAAACGGAAGCACTTAAATCTCTTAAATTTCGACCAAAGGCCTTCTTCAGAGAAACTGACCAGAATCACATTTACAGCAGATTCGTACACTCACAAGATCAGCTTCCCAACCGACCACGAACGCGTCTGGCAGAGTCTGGGGCAACCAGGTTTAAGATCGAGACCAGAAAGATCTTAAACAAGATCGAGAAAGGAATGAAATTATTTAGGCTCTAGGAAGAAGTACTCAGATCTCCAAGAATGCGAGGCCTTCCAAAAGTACACAAACCTGGGATTGGTACCAATAAGACCTAGCTCATGTACCGCTCCACTCAGGCTAGTCATATGCTTTAGCACGGACACTATCACACTCCAGGAACAATAAGTGGTACTCCTCGCATTTGACTGAAAGGTTAAAGTGCTTAAATTTCAGTAATAAAAGACTCGCTAGTTTTGATGTTAAAGCACTTTTCACTAACGCTCTAGGAGACAGTGCGATAATAGCGGTAAAACGATCCATTAGTGAGTAGAGCGACCTGCCAGTGAGAAGGACGGATTACGTGAAACTTATCACACTGTGCGTGGAATTCGGTGCCATTGTGTTTGGGAATCAAGAATACAAGCAACACAGAGGCCTCGCTATGGAGTCCCCTGTTAGTGGAGTCATGGCCCCGCTGTACATGGAAACGTTAGAGGCGGATAAATCTATAAGGATCAGGGAAAGAGGATCGGCATGGTACCGCTACGTGGAGCAAGAGAAGACAACAAATTGAGGATGCTAAATAATGTGGACGAAAACATTCACTGTAGAAATGGGGGAGGGAATGAAGTTACCCTTCTTAGATAGGCAGTTCACAGGATAAACAATTTTGAAATTCTCAGTGTAACGGAAACCAAGAAACAGAGATGATTTCATACATCTTATGTTTGCTCCCAGTGAAAGAACAAAATTATAAGAAGACTGAGATTATGGGCAGAACTCTACGGAACGCAGGTATGAAAATAGTATATGCGTCAGACACAAAAACTAAAGACTTGGCGAACATGAAATGCAGACACAAATATTAACGAAAAAAGTTCGGTACACAAAATTCCTCGTGGTAGCTGCTCAGTTGCTTATGGCGATACTTCACGTGGCCAAGGTGGTAAGATGCTGAAATATTACACAAAAAGGGACACAAGAAAACAAGGTGAACAAACATATCCAACCACAGGAATGGCTAGTCAAGTGGACGCGTTCGTGGTCGGTCAGGAAGCTGATCTTGTGAGAGTGTATAAAAGTCCTGTATAAGGTGATTCTGTCCAATCTCTCGAAACGTAAGAGATTAAAGTGGTCCTGTTTCATTCCGTATCTTTTTACTACCATACTCCCACTCATATATATATATATATATATATATATATATATATATATATATATATATATATATATATATATATAGTCAAGAATAGCACAAATAATTCTAAAAAAATCTGCAAGCGTTAAGGCTAGCAAAGAAGTTATCTAGCATTAAATAGTTATCAAAGCATACATTTCTACTGAACTCCAGCAAATAACCATTACAATCAGCATAAAACTACTTTCCCAACACCCATAAGTGAGAGCAAGCCAGGAAGTCCCTCACAAATGGTCAAAAGTTTCCATCTCAAAAGCACATAATTCCATACCATCAACAAACTCTAAAAGGCTAAAGCAGCAGCAAGATGGTGACGAGCCTGGAATATTTACCATACTGTCAGGATCAGGTGGACGAAGAATATCCCCTGTGGAAGAGAGGAAGGTTATTGCCTTTGGTACAACATATCCCAACTTCCTACAAGTGTTGATGACATAAGACACTGGAACGCTGCACCACTGATCATCAGGCCCAGCGGCAGGGAACGGATACCGAGGCAAAATTCCCGAGTTATGAGCCTCTAGGGGACCAGGAGGAGGGGAGATGATATCAAAAGTATTCATAAATTAATTGAATAAAAGAAAACAAACAATAATAGAAAATGTAATAAACATTATCATTTGTTGCCGTCTTTACGTAAGCCAGCTTTCATTAATCACATGATCTAATGAGCAATCAAAACTGACATTATACCCCACCAAGTCTAACTTAAAACCTAACTCAACTAAAACCAAAATGTTGTAGACAATAAATAGCCGAGTAAAATAACGATGGGTACGGTTGCAAGTCGAGGAACACTCGTAGGTTGCAGAGTACAGCTAAATTCTCTAAAAAATCTCCTTTTGATTTGTAACCTAACAATAGAATAACATGGTTCCAACATTCAAAATAAGAAGCCTAATTTCAGCTAATATCAACATCGTTTCATCACTCTGTTAGTCACTCTCTCTGGACCATTTTTGTTCATCTTACGTTCCTCTATTTTCAATCTTCCTTGTCTTTATTCCCCCAGAGTGCATACTTTCCTTCCGAGGAAACTACTTCAGTACATAACAATAAGTTAGCATGTGTAAGGCGCCAAGTTTGCAATTCTACACGGTTTTAAAACAAGGTTATAAATTTTGAGGAGCGTGATACTCATTAACCTCTGGAGTGCAACTGTAAAAGATCTCACAGCAAACCACAGCAAGTCCAGAGAGAAGGCCGTTATATATATATATATATATATATATATATATATATATATATATATATATATATATATATATATGCCCTTGAAATCAGCCAGTGTCCATCGTGGACGGTTTGGGTGTGGTAAAGGTCAACAGAAACGGTTGGGGATGATGGCGTACTTTCCCAATCTGCTGTGGACTGTTCATAAAAATTTAACATTCAAGTGATGGCAGACCTGAATCATCAAGGAATACTAATGGGGTTTGAGGAAAAGGGATAATCCTAATTATCGGAATCGTTGTAATTCAAGGGCATTAATCATTACTCCGGAAGTATTGATTCAGTCATCATAAATCCAGGACATCACAACTCTAACCTAGCATAAAAGTACGTATGTTTCCCTAATTTCAGGCTATTTAGTGTCATTCTTGTGTTTCGAAATAATGAGATCGGATCTATGACGTTCCAAAATGAAGCGGTGACACTGGGAATAATGTACATTGGTAAGAATTTGTATAGTTCTTGCGCTACCTCGCTGATGAGGGAAATTACGTATCAGAAAAACAAATATGTATATGGTGATTCCGTTTTTGTGTGCGAATCCTTGATACGTCTATAGACTACTTCAATTGTGATAAGATGCAATGCTCTGGAGTTCTTGATATATGGATAGGAAAGTCGTCTTAGAATTGTTAATCTGTCTTTTCTCTCAATCTTCATACCATCTAACATTGTTCTACTTCATCTGAAATAGTTCTGACGACTGATTTTGCAATTACCACTTTTTTTTCTTTTTTTTTTAAGACGAAGGAACTTCACAGATGCGCCGAGAAAACCATTTCTAGTTTCAATATCTATGTCTTGAAAAGTAAAGATGCAATAATCTCAAGGTAGTGTTTATACAGATTCCGAGTTAGTCTGAAGATCAAATAAATCTCTTTCACGATATAAATGATTTCCCTTCTCGTGATTTCATTTATGACCGTCATCTTTTGATAGGCTAATAAAAGTAGAGGCCTATTAACCTGTGTACTCCCTTGTTCCTAGCCCACACATGCTCCCATGCTCTTCCTTTGCATCCATATGCTCACCTGTTGTTCTTAGCACACATGCTCCTATGTTGTTCCTAGCAGACACATGCCCTCGCGTTACCCATATATTCCTTGCCCACACATGTTCCCTTGTTCCTAGGAGATTCATGCTCGCAAGTTATTCCTAGTAAGGCACATATCCCTATGTTGTACCTCGCAAACCTAAGCTCCGTTTCTCGGAAACATATGTCCCCATATTTTTCCCAAGCAGGCACGTGCTCGCATGTTCTTCCTAACAAAAAAAAAAAAAAAATGCTCCAATGTTCTAAGTATCACACATATCTTCCCATATTTCCCCCTAACATACTCAGAATAAAGAACATTTTTGACATCGGTGATGTATTCTACTCTATTCGAGTTCAAATTGTGGTTTAAACAATATTTACATGAATAACCAAAATGCTTAAACTAGTGGAGGTCTTTGGTGAAAAAAACATAAAAACAGGGATGAATTACGTCTAAAACAACTTACCAGCAGCATTTATTTAGTGCCAATATCGCGTAGTAATTCATATCTTTTCATCTTTGTACTAACCTAACATTGATGTTTTTCTTTCTATTTTCAGCTCATTGCATTCTTCGTGGGATTACACATCACCAGTCTTCAGTACCTTCGTACTGCTCTGCCTTGGTACTGTTCACGGTTAACAGCCTCAAACTGTCGCAGTCAAAACAGCTGACCAACACAAGCTAAGATAGTATAAATCTCCAGTGTATCTAATCATACTCAATGACCAGTAGAATCTTAAGCGTAACTGTTGTCATTTATATTACAGGTCAACCAGAATACCATTACCGCTTAAACCTGGCTTAGCTTATGTGCTCTATACCTGTTCTGTTTAGAAAGTCAGCAAGTTTGGTGATATGGGAACAATGAGGCATCTAACCCCTCGTGAACAGTGTAGAGAATGTATAACCTTCATGAAGAATGTTGTGTAACATTCACGATGGTCTCTGATCCTCTGCAAACAGTTCACGGTTAATTCTTTTTGATACTTCCTGCAACGCTTTACCCAGTGCCACTGTGATACCCACCTTAAAATCAAGCTGGGTGATAGAATCTTAAAATCAAATCAATTTCACAAACTGAAATTTTACAATAATGTACATACAGTTTTACCTTAATGCCAGAAAAATATCCCCAGTGACAGATTTCCAAACTAAACACAAAATTTACTACACTATCTGTCACTAGTGTCAATCTTCAATACCCAAGATAAGTGCCGGCAACAATTTTCTACTCCAGCAAGCTACTTTAACACCGTGGTGGATCTAAAACTTTACAGATAACACACATCTAAGAACAACGCCCCATTCTTTTAATCCATATTCTAGATCTATAAGCCTTACATCAATCACATCTTCACGTGAAATTATTAAACTGACACAAACGACTGATGTCTTTTTCAAATAGATAAAAAAAAAACTATCTTCCATTCATGAGGCGAACATATCTCAAATCAGGTTAACAATGGCACTTAAAAAGACGCACTGACTATACTCACGAACAAAATGTCTAGTCTGTCCTGTTTTGACAATGATGTGGAAGATACTCTTCTTAGAAAATAAAATCCTCCCTTTATCATTTCCATCTCGAATCAAGGCCAAGCACACCAGGACAGACCAGTGACTGCTATAGTTCAAAGCTCATCTCACTTCATGTCTAAATACGGAGATTCCCCGACGGATGGTGAGCGCTGAGTGAGGAACTGGCAGTAACTGGGGGTTGGCTGGTTGCAATACTGTGGGTATGGTACGCACACACTCACAAACGCTGAGTGCCCGCGCGCACATACATACATACACACAGAGGGTAACTCTGTGCCTCGTGATCTTATAGACGTTTTCCTTAATGACACGGGCGCTGCCATACACCACCATATTCCCATTTATCTGTTTGATAGTTTCGCAACCACGCCAGTCGTATTTTCTTTTCTTCCCTTGAGAATATCACCAGGTACTGTGGCAATTATTTGTACGTGGAATATGTACATTAATATGTGGGCATATGTAGTACGTACGTGCACACATTCGAAAGCTAGTAATTGGCACACTGACATACCGTCAAAAGGCAATCAATTGATATTTTCTTTTTATCAGTTTTCATGTACACTTGAAGTTGGTACATTAGCTTACGCGGGTAGTTAGGGTGGGAGATATTCCCTGAACGCCCATAACTGTGTTCCATCTGGTAAAGGTGGACGCATTACGAGGCTTCATGGACTGAGTTAGAATTCAAGTACAACCCTCAGTTGCCACCCAGAGGTAAAGGAAGTCTTTCTTGTGGTGTGGCAAGAAAAGCAGGGAAAGTAGATGAGAGATCAAGATTATTCTTGATTACATAAGATCAAACTTTCTACACTATAAATGCCATGGGATGTTGACAATCTATAAAATGCCACTTGATTTATATATAAAATAAAAAAAGAAATAGCATAAATGAGTTCTCTCTTGAAGGTAATATACATGGATCAGAATCATCGGTGGTTCCAATACCATGCCCTACGGTATCCTTTTACATTTCTGTACCCAGCTTGTACCAGTCGACACAAACCGGTATTTTCAGTTCTCTCATTATTGACCGTCGATCCATAAAATTAGTTTTTCCCTGACAACAGCCTGGATTTCATAAATCTTGGTCAAACTTCTGTTTAAGGTCAGTGCCGGCGGCTCTTTGGCAGTGCAAGAAAGCATAATATACCTCCCTGCTTATGTTTTCAAACGCGATCCTTTCTCATAGAGGCCTAAGAGATTCAAAGAGGAGATTTCTTTCTGATTAGTTCCTGGGAGCCAAAGATCCACTACAATTTTCTTAATTCTTTCTCACATATACCTTGACCTGAGTCAATGATTTTCTGAACTTTTGTTCACATCATCCTGAACTTTTATATTGATCCTAATATTTTTATGATATAGTTTGGGATGGTCACCTAATTCCTCAAAAAAAAAAAAAAAATCATCTATGCCTCTCTTTGTTTCCCCCTCATGTTTACAGCATTTCCTAGCCTTTTTGAACTATTTGTCTCCAGCCTAGTTCCTTCATTTACTATGTATAACTTCACAGTGATTATCTCCTTCCTTTGTCTACTGATATCTATCTAACTAACCTTGATCTCGTGTTTGCATTTCCTCTGTCCATTCCTTACTCTTCGTACTAAACTTCCTGCTCCATTGTGGTTCTCACAGAATCTGTTGCAACATTTCTCTCCTCTTGTGTTGATATCTATCCTCCCGGCTCACATGCATAAAGCACTAACTGTTCAGTCTTATGTTGTTTCTCTGCATGTTGTATCTACTGCTGAAGTTTGTCTGTTCTTACCTTACGGGATTTCCCCACTTTTCTTGTACAATCTACTTCTAACAAGACATGATAGCCTTTCCCCAGGGCGATTTCTATACAGAAGTTCAATTTCCAGATCCAACCTTAACTGGACGACGGTACGTCTAACCCAAGCGTGCTCATTTATATGCTGTTACAAAACCTTCTTTCGTAAACACTCGCAACCTGAATTCCATTGTGATTACGCCTTCGCGCAGATGCCGGCTTGACCAGTCGATGTCCCCGTAATCAGGGATTGTAATTGCTTGTAGTCGTGGACGTAAGATATAAAGGAAAATCTTCCATTACCGAAAATAAATCATATTTCAACAAGGTGGAGTACAGAGGACTACTTCTGTCCCCGGGAAGCTGGAAACTTGTTATGGTAAGTCTGTAAACTTAAGGGTGAGCGAGCTTGGAAAAATCAGCTCATCTTGTATGCCAAGAGGCCATATGGCGGCTGAAGTGCTCTATTCCAGTCCTGTTTAGAAAATCAGCAAGTTTGGTGATAAGGGAACAATAAGGTACTTAACCCCTCGTGAACAGTGTAGAGAATGTATAACCTTCATGAAGAATGTTGTGTAACATTCACGATGTTCTCCACTGTTAGGCTTCGTCCTACCTCGATCGTATCACATGTCGTTAAAACTACTGACTCTCGCAATTTCATTATCTATCGCTTCTATAGACTGGGCTGAGAGGAATATATATATATATATATATATATATATATATATATATATATATATATATATATATATATATATATATATATATATATATATATACATATATATATATATATATATATATATATATATATATATATATATATATATATATATATATATTGGAAAGGATCACAATTTTGCGCGTGAAAAAGATATTCCCATGAGTCCATGGGGAAAATGAAACACGATAAGTTCCCAAGTGCATTTTCGTGTAATAATCACATCATCAGGGGAGACGCAAGATAGAAATAAAAGTCAGTTGGTAATACATCGAAGAGACGAAGCTAGGACGCCATTTGGTAAACATGTGATTGCCCAAAACATACAACGAGCGTTCATAAACTTATTTTACATATTTTTCAACAATAAAGTTATCTAATTTGTATGGATCATAAATAATACTAAGATCATAATTCTTTGTGCATCTAACAATAGAAGATTCAACGATATTTCTCTTGGTAATAGAGTTAGAGTTAATAACTGAGATGGCATTACTCCAGTCAATACAATGATCATAGTTTTTAACGTGATTAAACAAGGCATTTGAATCTTGTCCCATTCTTATACTATATTTATGTTGCTTAAGTCTAACAGAAAGATCCTTTCCAGTCTGACCAACATAAAATTTATCACAATTTCCACAAGGTACTTTATAGATGCATCCAAGAGAATTTTCTGGTGAATTCCTGATTAAGATATTCTTTATAGTATTATTGTTACTAAAGGCAACATTTACATTAAAGGATTTAAGCAACATGGGAAGTAAAGTGAAATTATTATTATTAAAAGGGAGAACCAAAAGATTCTTGGTATCAATGGGAGGTTTGGGCTTAACTCTATAAAACCATTTCTTTGCTAACTTAAAGGATTTATCAATGAAAGATCTAGGGTACTCTAACTTAGATCCAATAGAATATATCTTCTCAAACTCATCATCAATAAACTCTGGACTGCAAATACGTAATGCCCTAAGGAACATAGATTGAAATGATGATAATTTAACTTTGTCATGTTGAGATGAGTAATAATGGATATATGAGCATACATTGGTGCGTTTTCTGTATATGCTAAACTTAAACTTGCTTCCTTGCCTATGGATCATGCAATCTAAAAATGGTAACATACCATTATTTTCATTTTCTACACTAAATTTGATGGAAGGTACTAAGTTGTTAAGTAAGGGGAGAAATATTTGTAAATTTTCATTTGTTGGCCAAACACAAAAAAGAACATCATCTACATACCTAAACCAAATTGCATTAGAAGGTAAGATATCTTTTAGTAATTTTATTTCAAAAAATTCCATATAAAGATTACTTAGTACAGGTGAAAGAGGGTTACCCATTGCCATACCAAACTTTTTAGCATAATAATCTCCACTGAATTGAAATACACAGTCTTTTATACACAATTTTATCAGTTCAATGAAAACAGACCTTGAAACAGGTAAATGAATATCATCCAAGACATCAAATGAATATTCTAAAAGGTCATCAACTGGAATTTTAGTGATAGTGAGGAAACATCAAAGCTAACTAGCTTGAAATCAAAACTAACAATGACATTGTTTAACTTGTTAACTAAATCTACATTGTTCATATTAGAATTTTATACCTTACCCACTAAAGGGCTTAATAAAGAAACTAACCATTTTGACAATATATGTGTGATGGAGCCGACTGAACTCACTATAGGTCTTGTTGGAATCTTCTATCATCTTCTATTATCAAATACACAAAGAATTATAATCTTAATATCAGTGATAGTCTATACAAATTAGATAATTTACTGTTGATAAAATTTGTAAAATGATAAGTTTATGAACGCTCGTTGTATGTTTTGGACAATCACATGTTTACCAAATGGCGTCCTAGCTTAGTCTCTTCGATGTATATCAACTGACTTTTATTTCTCTCTTGTGTCTCGCCTGATGATGTGATTATTACACGAAAGTGCACTTGGGAACTTATCGTGTTTTATTTTCCCCGTGGACTCATAGGAATATGAGTTTTAGATATCTGGGAGTGGATCTGGCAGCAGATGGAACCATGGAAGCGGAAGTGGATCATAGGGTGGGGGAGGGGGCGAAAATTCTGGGAGCCTTGAAGAATGTGTGGAAGTCGAGAACATTATCTCTGAAAGCAAAAATGGGTATGTTTGAAGGAATAGTGGTTCCAACAATGTTGTATGGTTGCGAGGCGTGGGCTATGGATAGAGTTGTGCGCAGGAGGATGGATGTGCTGGAAATGAGATGTTTGAGGACAATGTGTGGTGTGAGGTGATTTGATCGAGTAAGTAAGGTAAGGGTAAGAGAGATGTGTGGAAATAAAAAGAGTGTGGTTGAGAGAGCAGAAGAGGGTGTTTTGAAATGGTTTGGGCACATGGAGAGAATGAGTAAGGAAAGATTGACCAAGAGGATATATGTGTCGGAGGTGGAGGGAACGAGGAGAAGTGGGAGACCAAATTGGAGGTGGAAAGATGGAGTGAAAAAGATTTAGTGTGATCGGGGCCTGAACATGCAGGAGGGTGAAAGGAGGGCAAGGAATAGAGTGAATTGGATCGATGTGGTATACCGGGGTTGACGTGCTGTCAGTGGATTGAATCAGGGCATGTGAAGCGTCTGGGGTAAACCATGGAAAGCTGTGTAGGTATGTATATTTGCGTGTGTGGACGTATGTATATACATGTGTATGGGGTGGGTTGGGCCATTTCTTTCGTCTGTTTCCTTGCGCTACCTCGCAAACGCGGGAGACAGCGGCAAAAAAAAAAAAAAAAAAAAAAAAAAAAATATATATATATGTATATACACATATATATATATATATATATATATATATATATATATATATATATATATATATATATATATTATATTGGAATTTCCTGAGAGAATCTTCTTAACCACCATATATGGGTCTGTGTGTGTGTGTGTGTGTGTGTGTGTGTGTGTGTGTAACAAGGACAGAGGCTGCTCTTCAAATCATCCACTTGTACACGAAACCAGATGTCTTAGCATCCAACATCTGCTGTGCACCAGGAGTTTGTGTGATAAGTCACGAGGCGATAAGAAAGCCACGGATAGACCCCTCTTCCACTTACCAGGTTCTCAAGTGACACGTGTAACATAATAACGTATACGAAGCTGATCCCTCACGTCAGATCCTCCTGCAGGTGTGTGAGGGCATCGCACGGTACACCCCAGCAGGAGACCACGGATACCCGTACTACTACGACTGCCATCGTCATTCCACTTTGGGGGACGGGATGACCACTGTGCTTGGTCAACTATATCGAGTGGAGAGAAACCGCTGTAGAGAGCAATCTTGGTGAACCTACCGTGAAGGGGGGATATACATGCTCCACAGAGAGCCCTGGGTAGGTATAAGAAGTCTGACGTAATCCAGATTATCTTATGAATCCAAGTGAAGTTGGAGAACTGCGACAGCTTTGTTCCGATTTGCTCCACGTAAATCCCATAATTCCTGACTGTGTCCGCCATCATTTCCTCCCAGTTAATCCTTCGAGCTCGACCGCACGACCCTTGGGCATGATGGCGTCTGACCCAACCACTAATGGTTTCGTCAAAGTTCGTGCCATCATACTCCAGGGTCGCACAGTAGCGGTAATGGGGGTTACATAAGCCAGCTCGTCCAGCCCTCCCTGATGGTCAACATGGCGACAGGTAAGCTACAACTGGCGTCTCACTGCATGACTAAGGGGGAAGGCAGTCCAAGCCGACCAGAACAAAAGCTTGAGTCTCGGGGCCTGACCTCGTGATGCTGGTAAAGCTGGTTTCTGCGGCGCGCCGCACACTCGCTCACCACCACACACCCTGCCTCCCCCAACCTCACACCTCGCGGCGGGGACAGCCCTCCCTCTGGACCCCACCACTCATTGCCTTACATTCCCAATGGACCCAACACCCCATATCCCACTTGGTCCTCACACCCCACAGTCGCACCCACCACCGCCCCACCTCCCACAGGGCCTCACACCCCACCGCCCCACCTCCCACAGGACCTCACACCCCACTGCCCCACCTCCCACAGGACTTCACACCCCACCATCCCACCTATCACTGGATCTCACATCCCACTGCCCCGGTTCCCACTGAGCCACACACTTTATGTTCATGCATAGATAAGGGAAGTGCGAAGGTCAGCAGTTTTAACAATTTATGTAACGCTCAAGGCAGGACGAAGCCCTATGGTGGAGACCACATTCTTCATGAGAGTTATACACTCACGCTCCATTATTCAGCGCAAAAATTAAGTGCTTCGTTTTTCACGAAAAGTGAAGAGCGTGTAACTTGCACGAAGAATGTGGTGTAATATTCAGAGTGGTCTCCACTATAAGGCTTCGCGCTGCCTCGAGCATAACACAAGCCGTTAAAACTTCTGACTCTCGCATTTCCCTTATCTATAACTGCTGACTCTCGCATTTCCCTTATCTATGTTAATGTTCTTGTCTAGCATGAACATTAGACACCCTAGTGACCTCACAGCCCACTACCCCACCTCCTACTTTCCTCACACCTAACTACCCCACCTCATACTGTCCTCAGAACCCACAACCCACCGCCCACTGGACTTCACACCCCAGTACCCACCTCCCACTGGACCTCGCAGCCCACTACCCCACCTTCCACTGTCCTCAAACCCCACCTCCCTCTGTCCTTAACTTGAATTGTGCCAGTGTCCCCAGTAAGTCTATCGTGCACCCCATGCTCATCCTATGAGCGATAGCGCAAAAGGATTACAGGGGTCACAAAGGGTCTTAGTCAGACATAAGATAATACAATTCGTATTTCTGTACATTACACAATTTTATATGGTAAGTTCTATCGACTAGAGGCAAAAAGTGCATACAAACTTAATATTTCAGGTATCTTCTTATTAACAATAAGGTGTTGGGACACTCCTTGCAGGGTTGGTTTAGATCTATCCCTAAAAGGCTCTATTTTTTCACATTCTAAGACACAGTGTTCTACTTTGTGACGAAATCTTTGACCACAAACTTTACAATTCAAACGGTTAACATCTCCAGTTAGGCCAAAGCGCCAATAATACCTATAGCCTAGCCTTGGTCTAGCAGTTACAACATCTTGTAATCTGCTGATCTTAATGTTTTTTCCATAGATATGTTTTACTTTACACATCTCACTGTGATGGAAAATGTTTTTCCTTATGCTTATCTGAACTCGTCTTCGTGCTTCAAAGAGGTCAATTGGTTCTGTCCCATTTGTAGGTTTGAGGGTTCTAATTGACAACCCAACGTTGTCTTTAACATCACCTTTACTCAGTGCAAGTTTGGCTAGAGCATCAGCTTTGTCATACTTACGGGGATCCGAATCCTTTTAGCAATAATGGCTGAGTACTTGTGTCTGGCCTCAGAGACCAGCTTGTTACGCTCTGACCTCAGGGTGTTCAGGGCAAGTAGTGAAGATAAAGAATCAGAATTGATTAAGCTGTCTGTGGAAGTGGTTTCTATCTGCTCAAGGACGATAAGTATAGCGAACAATTCAGTGTGTAGAGTAGATGTCCAGTTGTTTATTGCATCATTTTTCTCTATTACTTTCTATTACTCTCTATTATTTTCTCTATTACCATTGGGTTGGATCACAATGGCAGCACTGCCTGCCTTCCCAGTGGCAGAGTCGCGAGAACCGTCAGTATAGATGCAACCACATGACAATGTTTGATGTGCATAATTTCTATAGAATTAAGAAGCAGCAGCATTTCTTACCTCCCTGGCAGATAACTCCCTTTGACGTCACTACACCTACTTATCCACCGAAGACACTCATTAATTATAATCGTTATCTTCAACACTTAGCTAAGATTAAGGCTCTTGAACATAAAGAGAAACTCCAGACTGACATTAACATAGCCCAGTGTCCTCACACTCTATCACCCCACTTCCCACTGGACTTCACACTCCACTACCCATCTCCCTAGACCTCACACCCCACTGCATCGTCAGAGACGATCATGTAGTTCAAATTTGACGGGAGTTTGATTGGAGCAGTACTGGGGAGAGGTTCTGTCTTTGTTTAGTAACACGTTTTGACTGAGATTGTATAACGTAAACACTGTCTTACTCTTAATTTAATTCAAACTTGTGTCTATGTTGGTTATGTGGTGATAGTTGTAATAACAAGAAACAGTATCTGAAGAACTGGGTTGAGGACTGGACCAGCAGTATAGCTGATGTTGTGAGGAAGCCATAATTGGTGACAGAGTGCTTGTGAATTTGGACCTTGTAATCTGAACAAAAGTATATTCAAGTATCAAGTATTGATCTTACAGTAATCATAACTGTGAACATTAGGAGTATAGATAGGTAAGCTATGTTGAGTGAAATGTGCTGGTTACCTGGTCACCTCACCATCGTGGTACCAGGCCTGGATGTCATGTACATTGTGGGAGTTGTTTCATGTGTGGGCTTGTGTTACGAGTGGTATGTTGTCTTGGCGGGTGTCCACTGGCGGGAGGTACCGTGTAAGTTAATGCTCTGTTCTGTTATGTACTGTGATGTGCTATATAACTAAATCTTTCAATTTTGCAATTATCTATCATATATGATATTCTTGATAATAGAAAGATTCTGCATTGTGTTCTGGATGGAAACTGTTCAGGGTGTACTGTTTAAGTAAATCACATCAGTGTACCAGAAGCTGTCGTATAATATATGTTGACACTATTCTGCTGTTGGGTTTATTGATTAATACTGTATTGCTTGTTCCAAGGTATCAGGGAGTCAGTTTAGTGCTCGGGGCATTTTGAATACTTTTAGTTCTGATATGAGTTTTGCAGGTTGAAACATCAAAAAATTTCCAGCCCCCTGCCCAGAGTTGCACTGGAGTCATCCTACACCAACCTCCCTCTGTCCTCAGATTCCAGTAGCCCACGTCCCACTGGATCTTACTCCCCACTACCCACCTCCCACTGTCCTCACACCCTACTGCCTCACCTCCCACTGGATCTCGTCATTCCATCCTCAGTCCATCTGTGTCTCATACAATACTGATAAATGAATCATCACCTTAAGCTTCTCAACCCTTCAGCCCTTTAATCTTCACTAAAATGACTTAAATCTGGTCATTAGAAGGTGACAACACATGGTAAGACAACGGCTTTCACAAAGTTATCTTTTTTTTTACTATATTAGGGTTATCATGTACCAACACTAAAGTTACCCCAGGAAACTTGAATAGTTTAAAGTATAAACTGAATCAACTTTCTAGGCGGCACAGCCCTCCTCTCCCTCATACGCCTCTGCCAGCTCTCGGAGCCAGTAATGATAAACAGAATGAGAGGAGACCTAAGATCACACCAGTGGTTTCATATAAATACTCGACGCACAGAGGATTCAAGATATCAATCAGTGGTTCTGAAGCTGTAAAATATAGGCTTATTCCCAGGCTACAGCTTCTACGTCCTGCGCCTGACGAAGGTAAATATCTACACAGGAAGCGAAGGACAGACGACTGCCATCCTGCTCAGTCCTATATGCCAGTTTTCGGGAGGCGTTCGTACCGAGCCAAGCAGTCCACGACCTGAGTTAATCGCTGGAGTTATATCCCTAGAGGGAGGCCTCGATCATGTCACGACCACAGTTACATCCTGAGGGTGTGGCTCTCTTGAAGGGATCTCGAGCATATCACGACCAGAGTTGCACACTGAGGGTATAGCCCTCCTGAAGGGACCTCGAGCAACTCATGACCCGAATGAAAAGCTGGAATTGTGGCACCAATGAGGAGGGACCTCGAGCACGTCACAGCCAGACTTAATCGCTGAGATTGTAACCCTCATGAGGGGCCTTGAAGCTCTTTACGATCTGTGTTACACGCAGGGGTTATGGCCTTCGTGAGGGGACTGCATGGTCACGGACATCAGAGATCACCCAGCATAGTGTTACGAGCCCTCCACCTGTGTAAGTACCCGCGTGTTTGTGTGAGCACGTCGCCACGCTCCGTGGCTGAATGTAATCTCCTTAAAGCAACATTAAGGTGACTTTGGAAATTATCTAACGATTAAAAAACACAGTATAAGTAGGTATATATATATATATATATATATATATATATATATATATATATATATATATATATATATATATATAATATATATATATATATATATATATATATATATTATTATTACTATTACTATCGGTATCATCAGTGACAAGCCGTGCATCACAAAATTCCACACCCTTCCTTCCTTCACCTTAGGCAACCACACCAAAGACGCAGACACATTACTACTGCCTTGCTTGCCTGCACCACTTGACTACTACAGCCCTGCCTGCACGCGTGTATGCATGTCATACGACAGCATCAGCAGCAGCACAGAAAAAGAAGTAGCAGAAACACAGTACAGGGGCAACACGGAGATGTGCCAACAATGGGTGGCGGGTGAGGAGGAAGAAGAAGAAGAACTTTGCTGTGATGATGCAGAGGGCTTGGACACAAAATCAACAACACCAAAAGTAAGTCCAACACCACCACCACAACCTCCTTCACCTCGTCCAGTCCTGCGCCTGAACCCAGGCCCGCTTCCTGCACAGGCCCGACTGGCTCAATCCTCAGAGCCAATCGTATTCCCTGCGTGTCGTAGAAGGCGACTAAAAGGGGAGGGAGCGGGGGGCTGCAAATCCTCCCCTCTCGTTTTTTTTTTTTTTCAAAAGAAGGAACAGAGAATTGGGCCAGGTGAGGGTATTCCCTCAAAGGCCCAGTCCTCTGTTCTTAACGCTACCTCGCTAATGCGGGAAATGGCGAATAGTTTGAAAGAAAGAAATATATATATATATATACATACAAATATACATACCTACACAGCTTTCCATGGTTTACCCCAGACGCTTCACATGCCCTGATTCAATCCACTGACAGCACGTCAACCCCGGTATACCACATCGCTCCAATTCACTCTATTCCTTGCCCTCCTTTCACCCTCCTGCATGTTCAGGCCCCGATCACACTAAATCTTTTTCACTCGATCTTTCCACCTCCAATTTGGTCTCCCTCTTCTCCTCGTTCCCTCCACCTCCGACACATATATCCTCTTGGTCAATCTTTCCTCACTCATTCTCTCCATGTGCCCAAACCATTTCAAAACACTCTCTTCTGCTCTCTCAACCACGCTCTTTTTATTTCCACACATCTCTCTTACCCTTACGTTACTTACTCGATCAAACCACCTCACACCACACATTGTCCTCAAACATCTCATTTCCAGCACATCCATCCTCCTGCGCACCACTCTATCCATAGCCCACGCCTCGCAACCATACAACATTGTTGGAACCACTATTCCTTCAAACATACCCATTTTTGCTTTCCGAGATAATGTTCTCGACTTCCACACATTCTTCATGGCTCCCAGAATTTTCGCCCCCTCCCCCATCTTATGATCCACTTCCGCTTCCATGGTTCCATCCGCTGCCAGATCCACTCCCAGATATCTAAAACACTTTACTTCCTCCAGTTTATATATATATATATATATATATATATATATATATATATATATATATATATATGTGTGTGTGTGTGTGTGTGGTTTCGGTGCATTATTACATGACAGCTAGAGACTGAGTGTGAACGAATGGGGCCTTTGGTGTCTTTTCCTAGCGCTACCTCGCACACATGAGGGGGGAGGGGTTGTTATTTCATGTGTGGCGAGGTGGCGATGGGAACAAATAAAGGCAGACAGTATGAATTATGTACATGTGTATATATGTATATGTCTGTGTGTGTACATATATGTGTACATTGTGATGTATAGGTATGTATATTTGCGTGTGTGGACGTGTATGTATATACATGTGTATGGGGGGGGTTGGGCCATTTCTTTCGTCTGTTTCCTTGCGCTACCTCGCTAACGCGGGAGACAGCGGCAAAAAAAAAAGAAAAAAAAATATATGTGTGTGTGTGTGTGTGTGTGTGTGTGTGTGTGTGTGTGTGTGTGTGTGTAATATATATATAATAAGTTTGTTGAATATTCCTGGGAAATTATATGGGAGGGTATTGATTGAGAGGGTGAAGGCATGTACAGAGCATCAGATTGGGGAAGAGCAGTGTGGTTTCAGAAGTGGTAGAGGATGTGTGGATCAGGTGTTTGCTTTGAAGAGTGTATGTGAGAAATACTTAGAAAAGCGAATGGATTTGCTTTGTTATTTCATATGCTTGGATCTGGAGAAGGCATATGATAGAGTTGATAGCGATGCTCTGTGGAAGGTATTAAGAATATATGGTGAGGGGGGCAAGTTGTTAGAAGCAGTGAAAAGTCTTTATCGAGGATGTAAGGCATGTGTACAAGAGGGAAGAGAGGAAAGTGATTGGTTCTCAGTGAATGTTGGATTGCGGCAGGGGTGCGTGATGTCTCCATGGTTGTTTAATTTGTTTATGGATGGGGTTGTTAGGGAGGTGAATGCAAGAGTTTTGGAAAGAGGGGCAAGTATGCATTCTGTTGTGGATGAGAGAGCTTGGGAAGTGAGTCAGTTGTTGTTCGCTGATGATACAGCGCTGGTGGCTGATTCATGTTAGAAACTGCAGAAGCTGGTGACTGAGTTTGGTAAAGTGTGTGAAAGAAGAAAGCTGAGAGTAAATGTGAATAAGAACAAGGTTAGGTTAGGTTAGGTTAGGTACAGTAGGGTTGAGGAACAAGTCAATTGGGAGGTAAGTTTGAATGGAGAAAAACTGGAGGAAGTGAAGTGTTTTAGATATCTGGGAGTGGATTTGGCAGCGGATGGAACCATGGAAGCGGAAGTGAATCATACACTGGGGGAGGGGGCGAAAGTTCTGGGAACGTTGAAAAACGTGTGGAAGTCGAGAACGCTTTCTTGGAAAGCAAAAATGGGTATGTTTGAAGGAAGAGTGGTTCCAACAATGTTATATGGTTGCGAGTCGTGGGCTGTAGATAGAGTTGTGCGGAAGAGAGTGGATATGCTAGAAATGAAATGTTTGAGGACAATATGTGGTGTGAGGTGGTTTGATCGAGTAAGTAATGAAAGGGTAAAAGAGATGTGTGGTAATAAAAAGAGTGTGGTTGAGAGAGCAGAAGAGGGTGTTTTGAAATGGTTTGGGCACGTGGAGAGAATGAGTGAGGAATGATTGACAAAGAAGATATATATGTCAGAGATGGAGGGAACAAGGAGAAGTGGAGGACCAAATTTTAGGTGGAAAGATGGAGTGAAAAAGATTTTGTGTGATCGGGGCTTGAACATGCAGGAGGGTGAAAGGCGTGCAAGGAATAGAGTGAATTGGAACGATGTGGTATACTGGGGTCGACGTGCTGTCACTGGATTGAACCAGGGAGTGTGAAGCGTGTGGGGTAAACCATGGAAAGTTGTGTGGGGCCTGGATGTGGAAAGGGAGCTGTGGTTTCGGTGCATTATATAAGACAGCTAGAGACTGAGTGTGAACGAATGTGGCCTTTGTTGTCTTTTCCTAACGCTACCTCGCGCACATGCGGGGGGAAGGGGGTTGTCATTTCATGTGTGGCGGAGTGGCGACGGGAATGAATAAGGGCAGACAGTATGAATTATGTACATGTGTATATATGTATGTGTATATATATATATATATGTATACGTTGAGATGTATATGTATGTAATTGTGCTGTGTGTGGACGTGTACGTATATACATGTGTATGTGGGTGGGTTGGGCCATTCTTTCGTCTGTTTCCTTGCGATACCTCGCTAACGCGGGAGACAGCGACAAACTATAATATATATATATATATATATATATATATATATATATATATATATATATATATATATATATATTAAGAAGGTATTAAGAATATATGGTGTGGGAGGAAAGTTGTTAGAAGCAGTGAAAAGTTTTTATCGAGGATGTAAGGCATGTGTACGTGTAGGAAGAGAGGAAAGTGATTGGTTCTCAGTGAATGTAGGTTTGCGGCAGGGGTGTGTGATGTCTCCATGGTTGTTTAATTTGTTTATGGATGGGGTTGTTAGGGAGGTAAATGCAAGAGTTTTGGAAAGAGGGGCAAGTATGAAGTTTGTTGGGGATGAGAGAGCTTGGGAAGTGAGTCAGTTGTTGTTCGCTGATGATACAGCGCTGGTGGCTGATTCATGTGAGAAACTGCAGAAGCTGGTGACTGAGTTTGGAAAAGTGTGTGGAAGAAGAAAGTTAAGAGTAAATGTGAATAAGAGCAAGGTTATTAGGTACAGTAGGGTTGAGGGTCAAGTCAATTGGGAGGTGAGTTTGAATGGAGAAAAACTGGAGGAAGTGAAGTGTTTTAGATATCTGGGAGTGGATCTGGCAGCGGATGGAACCATGGAAGCGGAAGTGGATCATAGGGTGGGGGAGGGGGCGAAAATCCTGGGGGCCTTGAAGAATGTGTGGAAGTCGAGAACATTATCACGGAAAGCAAAAATGGGTATGTTTGAAGGAATAGTGGTTCCAACAATGTTGTATGGTTGCGAGGCGTTGGCTATGGATAGAGCTGTGCGCAGGAGGATGGATGTGCTGGAAATGAGATGTTTGAGGACAATGTGTGGTGTGAGGTGGTTTGATCGAGTGAGTAATGTAAGGGTAAGAGAGATGTGTGGAAATAAAAAGAGCGTGGTTGAGAGAGCAGAAGAGGATGTTTTGAAGTGGTTTGGGCACATGGAGAGGATGAGTGAGGAAAGATTGACCAAGAGGATATATGTGTCGGAGGTGGAGGGAACAAGGAGAAGAGGGAGACCAAATTGGAGGTGGAAAGATGGAGTGAAAAAGATTTTGTGTGATCGGGGCCTGAACATGCAGGAGGGTGAAAGGAGGGCAAGGAATAGAGTGAATTGGAGCGATGTGGTATACCGGGGTTGACGTGCAGTCAGTGGATTGAAGCAAGGCATGTGAAGCGTCTGGGGTAAACCATGGAAAGCTGTGTAGGTATGTATATTTGCGTGTGTGGACGTATGTATATGCATGTGTATGGGGGGGGGGGGGGTTGGGCCATTTCTTTCGTCTGTTTCCTTGCGCTACCTCGCAAACGCGGGAGACAGCGACAAAGTATAATAAATAATATAAATATATATATATATATATATATATATATATATATATATATGTATATATATATATATATATATATATATATATATATATATATATATATATATATATATATATATATCCCTGGGGATAGGGGATTAAGAATACTTCCCACGTATTCCCTGCGTGTCGTAGAAGGCGACATATATATATTTTTATATATATATATATATATATATATATATATATATATATATATATATATATATATATATATATATATATATATATATATATATATATATATTTCCTGCGTTAGCAAGGTAGCGTTAAGAACAGAGGACTGGGCCCCTGATGGAATATCCTCACCTGGCCTCGTTCTCTGTTCCTTCTTTTGGAAAATTAAAAAAAAAAAAAAAAACGAGAGGGGAGGATTTCCAGCCCCCCGCTCCCTCCCCTTTTAGTCGCCTTCTACGACACGCAGGGAATACGTGGGAAGTATTCTTTCTCCCCTATCCCCAGGGATATATATATATATATATATATATATATATATATATATATATATATATATATATGCGATTGTCCAAAACATGTTTTGGACAATCACATGTTTACCAAATGGCGTCCTAGCTTCGTCTCTTCGATGTATATCAACTGACTGTTATATTTCTCTCTTGTGTCTCCCCTGATGATGTGATTATTACACGAAAGTGCACTTGGGAACTTTTCGTGTTTCATTTTCCCCGTGGACTCATAGGAATATCTTGATCGAGCGCAAAATTGTGATCCTTTCCATATATATATATATATATATATATATATATATATATATATATATATATATATATATATATATATATACATATATATATATATATATATATATATACACTACATTTACAAAGAGTATAATATCTATTTCTCAGTGTCAGCTTATCGTAGAGGAGCGTGTGAGTCTCCTCGGTCAAGACACATTCTCACCTCCACGGGAGGCCATCACACACCTTTCACCAGTATATACACTCATGACCGCTTTCACACAGTGTTTACGGCAGTTGGGGCCTGCACTGTACAGCTCTGCTTGGCGATCTTCAACATATGAGCACGAGCCTCAGACAGAGGCCTATATGTCGTGTGTATCAGTAAAACTAGATCACTCAACCAGCGACGAACGCTAACAAATATTATTCGAGAAAAGACGTGATACGAGATCTATTAAGATGTAGAAGAGGCTGACAACCTATTCTGAATCATTAGATATCGTTATACTGGTTCGTTGAACCAATGAATACAGCCTATCCTGAATCATTGAATATCAGTATATTGCCTCGATGAACCACTAAATACAAGCAATCTGAATCCTTAAATATCAATATACTGGCTCGTTGAATCGCTGAATACAAGCTATTCTGAATCATTAAACATCACTAGACCAATGCGGTCAACGAACAGGTACCACGGAATACACTACAGGCTACGTGGAATAATTTAAGCGGGTGTGTGGACCAACAGACAACATCCACTACATCACTACATCTACCGACACCAAAGACCAATGGGTAGGGTAGGAGGTTATCTCCTTGAGCAATGATGCGTCCGCCCACTGAGCACGACGGTACAATCCTAGGACACGACGGTACGACCCTTAAGCAAGACAGCAAAATCATTGGGTATAATGGCGTGACCTTTGACCTGACTCTTACGCGTTAGGTTAACGGACACGCCATCATATCAAAGGGGGAGTAGGTTTGTTTTCAAGGAGGTGAAGATAATGTAAGGAAAGGCAGTCGAACAGTCTCATTATCACACACGTATCACCCTCAACACTTCCTCAGTAATGATAGCCCGTCAAGTCCCCCCTCCCGGTTCTCAAGCGGTTATATGCTCACAGTTCCCAGCAGTGCGCTCAAGGAGATGCAAAACCCTTCAAAAACGGCAGCACCGAACTCATTCGATCACCTACATTAGCCTCCATTTACATTTTCGACATCGTGGCGTCAGATCATGTCACCCAAAATAGCGTCCATTCTCCATCTTTATGATTCACTCAATTCTCTCCCGGATTCTTTAATTCAAAATCCTAGACACTCACTATCTAACGATATATATCGTATATAGAAGGCTCTGATATAACTACAATATCACTACTACCGCAAACAAGGCCGAAGGAGTCAAAAATTCAAAATCCTTAGCCAGATGTTTTCTATGAGGGTAAGTATTCGTACCGATTCAAAAGTTCTTGAGACATTTTACTCATAGGCAAATATCTCTCGACGCTCGGCCACACTGGGACTTGATTACATTTCGTCACAAAATGTGAGCTGGAAAGTGAGCTTGGTTGGGCCATGCAGAGTAGGTGGTGAGCCTCAAGAAAGAGCCTGGTTGAGTCATTTAGTGTAAGTTCAGACTCAGTGAGGAGCATGTTTATGTCATTTGCTTAAGTTCATATTCAAGGAGGAGCATGGTAGGGTCATTTTGTTGTAAGTTCAGATTCAAGGAAGAGGAACATAGTTAGGTCATTTGGTGTAAGTTCAGACTCAAGGAGAAGCATGGTTAGGTCTTTGGTGTAAGTTCAGACTCAAGGAGGAGCATGGTTAGGTCATTTGGTGTAAGTTCAGGGTCAAGGAGGAGCATGGTTAGGTCATTTGGTGTAAGTTCAGACTCAAGGAAAGCATAGTCAGATCGTTTGGTGTAAGTTCAGACGCAAGGAGAAGCATGGTTAGGTCATTTGGTGTAAGTTCAGGGTCAAGGAGAAGCATGGCTAGGTCATTTGGTGTAAGTTCAGGGTCAAGGAGGAGCATGGTTAGGTCATTTGGAGTAAGTTCATACTCAAGGAGAAGCATGGTTAGGTCATTTGGTGTAACTTCTGGGTCAAGGAGGAGCATGGTTAGGTCATTTGGTGTAAGTTCACACTCAAGGAGGAGCATGGTTAGGTCATTTGGTGTAAGTTCAGGGTCAAGGAGGAGTATGGTTAGGTCATTTGGTATAAGTTCATACTCAAGAAGGAGCATGGTTAGGTCATTTGGTATAAGTTCATATTCAAGGAGGAGCATGGTTAGGTCATTTGGTGTAAGTTCAGGGTCAAGGAGGAGCATGGTTAGGTCATTTGGTGTAAGTTCAGGGTCAAGAAGGAGCATGATTAGGTCATTTGGTGTAAGTTCAGGCTCAAGGAGGAGCATGGATAGGTCATTTGGTGTAAGTTTAGACTCAAGGAGGAGCATGGTTAGGTCATTCGATGTAAGTTCAGACGCAAGTAGGAGCATGGCTAGGTCCTTTGGTGTAAGTTCAGACGCAAGGAGAAGCATGGTTAGGTCCTTTGGTGTATGTTCAGACGCAAGGAAGAGTATGGATAGGTCATTTGGTGTAAGTTTAGACTCAAGGAGGAGCATGGTCAGGTCATTTGGTGTAAGTTCAGATGCAAGGAGGAACATTGTTAGGTCATTTGGTGTAAGTTTAGACTCAAGGAGGAGCATGGTCAGGTCATTTGGTATAAGTTCATACTCAAGGAGGAGCATGGTTAGGTCATTTGGTGTAAGTTCAGACTCAAGGTGGAGCATGGTTAGGTCATTTGGTGTACGTTCAGGGTCAAGGAGGAGCATGGTTAGGTCATTTGGTATAAGTTCAGGGTCAAGGAGGAGCATGGTTAGGTCATTTGGTATAAGTTCATACTCAAGGAGGAGCATGGTTGGGTCATTTGGTGTAAGTTCATACTCAAGGAGGAGCATGGTTAGGTCATTTGGTGTAAGTTCATACTCAAGGAGAAGCATGGTTAGGTCATTTGGTGTAAGTTCAGGGTCAAGGAGGAGCATGGTTAGGTCATTTGGTGTAAGTTTAGACTCAAGGAGGAACATGGTTTGGTCATTTGGTGTAAGTTTAGACTCAAGGAGGAGCATGGTCAGGTAATTTGGTGTAAGTTCAGACGCAAGGAGGAGCATGGTTAGGTAATTTGGTGTAAGTTCAGGGTCAAGGAGGAGCATGGTTAGGTCATTTGGTGTAAGTTCAGGCACAAGGAGGAATATGGTTAGGTCATTTCGTATAAGTTCAGGCTCAAGGAGGAGCATGGTTAGGTCATTTGGTGTAAGTTTAGACTCAAGGAGGAGCATGGTCAGGTCATTTGGTGTAAGTTCAGGCTCAAGGAGGAGCATGATTAGGTCATTTGGTGTAAGTTTAGACTCAAGGAGGAGCATGGTCAGGTCATTTGGTGTAAGTTCAGACTCAAGGAGGAGCATGGTTGGGTCATTTGGTGTAAGTTCAGACACAAGGTGGAGCATGGTTAGGTCCTTTGGTGTAAGTTTAGACTCAAGGAGGAGCATGGTTAGGTCATTTGGTGTAAGTTCATACTCAAGGAGGAGCATGGTTAGGTCATTTGGTGTAAGTTCAGACTCAAGGAGGAGCATGGTTGGGTCATTTGGTCTAAGTTCAGACACAAGGTGGAGCATGGTTAGGTCATTTGGTATAAGTTCATACTCAAGGAGGAGCATGGTTAGGTCATTTGGTGTAAGCTCATACTCAAGGAGAAGCATGGTTAGGTCATTTGGTGTAAGTTCAGGGTCAAGGAGGAGCATGGTTAGGTCATTTGGTGTAAGTTTAGACTCAAGGAGGAACATGGTTTGGTCATTTGGTGTAAGTTTAGACTCAAGGAGGAGCATGGTCAGGTCATTTGGTGTAAGTTCAGACGCAAGGAGGAGCATGGTTAGGTCATTTGGTGTAAGTTCAGGGTCAAGGAGGAGCATGGTTAGGTCATTTGGTGTAAGTTCAGGCCACCAAAGTCACTATTGGTGATATATTAAGAGGTTATGGCGGCAGACCTTGACAGACATACCTCACCACTGCCTACAAAAACCATGTTAAGTTGATTAAACTATGTGTTAAAGATTGTACGTTTCAACTGTGTGATAGTGTCTTCTCACAGTAGTATGGTATGATTATGGGAAATCCTCTCTCATGCCTCTTAAGGGATTTATATATCTTTTCAAAGCAAGATGGTTCACGACATCTTACCTAGTACTATCTAATGGTCCAGGTATATTGTTGATATTTGTTC
Organism: Panulirus ornatus; assembly: GCF_036320965.1. Lineage (NCBI taxonomy): Eukaryota > Metazoa > Arthropoda > Malacostraca > Decapoda > Palinuridae > Panulirus > Panulirus ornatus. The sequence continues at coordinate 17,553,200 of NC_092239.1, forward strand.
GTGGCCTACTGCTAGTGAGATGAAAATACTCGATGTTCCAGTTTTGTTCACTCTTTCTCGATATTGATATAGTCTTCAGCAAAAATAATACGGTTAAGAAAAGTCTTATCAGAAAATCGTCATCTCCCTCAGGAGGATTGTGAAGAGTCGTCAGAAGAGATATAAGAACGAGATAAAGGACTCAGAACAGACAGTATATATATATATATATATATATATATATATATATATATATATATATATATATATATATATATATATATATATATATTTTTTTTTTTTTTTTTTTTTTTTATACTTTGTCGCTGTCTCCCGCGTTTGCGAGGTAGCGCAAGGAAACAGACGAAAGAAATGGCCCAACCCCCCCCATACACATGTACATACACACGTCCACACACGCAAATATACATACCTACACAGCTTTCCTTGGTTTACCCCACACGCTTCACATGCCTTGATTCAATCCACTGACAGCACGTCAACCCCTGTATACCACATCGCTCCAATTCACTCTATTCCTTGCCCTCCTTTCACCCTCCTGCATGTTCAGGCCCCGATCACACAAAATCCTTTTCACTCCATCTTTCCACCTCCAATTTGGTCTCCCTCTTCTCCTCGTTCCCTCCACCTCCGACACATATATCCTCTTGGTCAATCTTTCCTCACTCATTCTCTCCATGTGCCCAAACCATTTCAAAACACCCTCTTCTGCTCTCTCAACCACGCTCTTTTTATTTCCACACATCTCTCTTACCCTTACGTTACTTACTCGATCAAACCACCTCACACCACACATTGTCCTCAAACATCTCATTTCCAGCACATCCATCCTCCTGCGCACAACTCTATCCATAGCCCACGCCTCGCAACCATACAACATTGTTGGAACTACTATTCCTTCAAACATACCCATTTTTGCTTTCCGGGATAATGTTCTCGACTTCCACACATTTTTCAAGGCTCCCAAAATTTTCGCCCCCTCCCCCACCCTATGATCCACTTCCGCTTCCATGGTTCCATCCGCTAACAGATCCACTCCCAGATATCTAAAACACTTCACTTCCTCCAGTTTTTCTCCATTCAAACTCACCTCCCAATTGACTTGACCCTCAACCCTACTGTACCTAATAACCTTGCTCTTATTCACATTTACTCTTAACTTTCTTCTTCCACACACTTTACCAAACTCAGTCACCAGCTTCTGCAGTTTCTCACATGAATCCGCCACCAGCGCTGTATCATCAGCGAACGACAACTGACTCACTTCCCAAGCTCTCTCATCCCCAACAGACTTCATACTTGCCCCTCTTTCCAAGACTCTTGCATTTACCTCCCTAACAACACCATCCATAAACAAATTAAACAACCATGGAGACATCACACACCCCTGCCGCAAACCTACATTCACTGAGAACCAATCACTTTCCTCTCTTCCTACACGTACACATGCCTTACATCCTCGATAAAAACTTTTCACTGCTTCTAACAACTTGCCTCCCACACCATATATTCTTAATACCTTCCACAGAGCATCTCTATCAACTCTATCATATGCCTTCTCCAGATCCATAAATGCTACATACAAATCCATTTGCTTTTCTAAGTATTTCTCACATACATTCTTCAAAGCAAACACCTGATCCACACATCCTCTACCACTTCTGAAACCACACTGCTCTTCCCCAATCTGATGCTCTGTACATGCCTTCACCCTCTCAATCAATACCCTCCCATATAATTTACCAGGAATACTCAACAAACTTATACCTCTGTAATTTGAGCACTCACTTTTATCCCCTTTGCCTTTGTACAATGGCACTATGCACGCATTCCGCCAATCCTCAGGCACCTCACCATGAGTCATACATACATTAAATAACCTTACCAACCAGTCAACAATACAGTCACCCCCTTTTTTAATAAATTCCACTGCAATACCATCCAAACCTGCTGCCTTGCCGGCTTTCATCTTCCGCAAAGCTTTTACTACCTCTTCTCTGTTTACCAAATCATTTTCCCTAACCCTCTCACTTTGCACACCACCTCGACCCAAACACCCTATATCTGCCACTCTGTCATCAGACACATTCAACAAACCTTCAAAATACTCATTCCATCTCCTTCTCACATCACCACCACTTGTTATCACCTCCCCATTTACGCCCTTCACTGAAGTTCCCATTTGCTCCCTTGTCTTACGCACCCTATTTACCTCCTTCCAGAACATCTTTTTATTCTCCCTAAAATTTACTGATAGTCTCTCACCCCAACTCTCATTTGCCCTTTTTTTCACCTCTTGCACCTTTCTCTTGACCTCCTGTCTCTTTCTTTTATACTTCTCCCACTCAATTGCATTTTTTCCCTGCAAAAATCGTCCAAATGCCTCTCTCTTCTCTTTCACTAATACTCTTACTTCTTCATCCCACCACTCACTACCCTTTCTAAACAGCCCACCTCCCACTCTTCTCATGCCACAAGCATCTTTTGCGCAATCCATCACTGATTCCCTAAATACATCCCATTCCTCCCCCACTCCCCTTACTTCCATTGTTCTCACCTTTTTCCATTCTGTACACAGTCTCTCCTGATACTTCTTCACACAGGTCTCCTTCCCAAGCTCACTTACTCTCACCACCTTCTTCACCCCAACATTCACTCTTCTTTTCTGAAAACCCATACAAATCTTCACCTTAGCCTCCACAAGATAATGATCAGACATCCCTCCAGTTGCACCTCTCAGCACATTGACATCCAAAAGTCTCTCTTTCGCACGCCTGTCAATTAACACGTAATCCAATAACGCTCTCTGGCCATCTCTCCTACTTACATAAGTATACTTATGTATATCTCGCTTTTTAAACCAGGTATTCCCAATCATCAGTCCTTTTTCAGCACACAAATCTACAAGCTCTTCACCATTTCCATTTACAACACTGAACACCCCATGCATACCAATTATTCCCTCAACTGCCACATTACTCACCTTTGCATTCAAATCACCCATCACTATAACCCGGTCTCGTGCATCAAAACCGCTAACACACTCATTTAGCTGCTCCCAAAACACTTGCCTCTCATGATCTTTCTTCTCATGCCCAGGTGCATATGCACCAATAATCACCCACCTCTCTCCATCAACTTTCAATTTTACCCATATTAATCGAGAATTTACTTTCTTATATTCTATCACATACTCCCACAACTCCTGTTTCAGGAGTATTGCTACTCCTTCCCTTGCTCTTGTCCTCTCACTAACCCCTGACTTCACTCCCCAGACATTTCCAAACCACTCTTCCCCTTTACCCTTGAGCTTCGTTTCACTCAGAGCCAAAACATCCAGGTTCCTTTCCTCAAACATACTACCTATCTCTCCTTTTTTCACATCTTGGTTACATCCACACACATTTAGGCACCCCACTCTGAGCCTTCGAGGAGGATGAGCACTCCCCGCGTGACTCCTTCTTCTGTTTCCCATTTTAGAAAGTTAATACAAGGAGGGGAGGATTTCCGGCCCCCCGCTCCCGTCCCCTCTAGTCGCTTTCTACGACACGCGAGGAATACGTGGGAAGTATTCTTTCACCCCTATCCCCAGGGATAATATACATATATATATACACACACACACACACACACACACACACACACACACACACACGCACACACACACACACATACATATATATACATATGAAAAATGTAAGAAACAATTTAGAAAACAAACTTTTAGCTTGAAATGAATGAAAAAATGAACGTCACATATATATATATATATATATATATATATATATATATATATATATATATATATATATATATATATATATAAATATATATATATATATATATATATATATATATATATATATATATATATATATATATATATATATATATATAAGATAGGCGGAACCATGACGCCGTTGGTACACAGATGTTTGTGGTTTGTGATTGTCGGGTGTGGCACCGTGCCTGTCATAAAATCTATCATGTGATCAAGACAAGAAACTGTTTGCAATGTTTGCCTACGGCAATGCTATTCAGTTTATACAGACCTTCACTGTTATTCATGTTATGATTCTTTGTGTGTCTGATATAAAATTCAAAGATGTTTTATACAACATTTATGTTGCCTCTGTCTAACCACGAGATCTTTATCAGTCTGCCCAGTATAAAACATATCACAGCTTTTACAAGGTATTTTGTAAACACAACCCGCATGATTTTCTGATTTTTGATGAAGATATTGTTATTGCTGAAGGCCACATTCACATTTTAGGCTCTAAGTGGCATGAGAATTAAGGTAAAATTTTCACTAAATGGAAGAACTTGGGGTTAATGAAATATGTATCCTATGCGACAGGGTACAAGACAGGATGCTGAAGTACGGGTGTACTTGCTGCCGGTACCCAGTGTGTGGTGAGCACTTCACCCCGCTATGCAGTAACTGATAGTACATCTTTGTCAGAGCATCTTTATCATATACTATCATTCATTCTATCATTTAGATATGTTATATCCTCTTTATACAGGTTTACCTAATTACCACAAAGATTTGTATAGGATGTATATGGGCTGTGACTGACCCTACACAAAGACCACCAAAAATTACCTAAAAATGTTCATGTAATTTTGCGTTCCTGACTGCAGTTACTCTTTGCCTTTTGGGATGTTCGGTTTGCATGCAAAAAGTCCAACCTATGGCCTCTCAGGGACGATGCTGCAAACCAAATTCTACCTTTTCTTTTCTTTTTACTATCTTCAGCTTACCAAAAAACCTTTTGTCTGGTATATTTTTTTTCCAAACATTTCAGGAATAGGTTATTTATTTATTTATTTTGCTTTGTCGCTGTCTCCCGCCTTAGCGAGGTAGCGCAAGGAAACAGACGAAAGAATGGCCCAACCCACCCACATACACATGTATATACATACACGTCCACACACGCAAATATACATACCAGTACATCTCAATGTACACACATATATACACACACACAGATATATACATTTATACTATTTATTTATTTTATTTTGCTTTGTCGCTGTCTCCCGCGTTAGCGAGGTAGCGCAAGGAAACAGACGAAAGAATGGCCCAACCCACCCACATACTCATGTATATACATACACGTCCACACACGCAAATATACATACCAGTACATCTCAATGTACATACATATATATATACACACGCAGACATATACGTATATACACATGTACATTATTCATACTGTGTGCCTTTATTTATTCCCATCGCCACCTCGCCACACATGGAACAACAACCCCCTCCCCCCTCATGTGTGCGAGGTAGCGCTAGGAAAAGACAACAAAGGCCACATTCGTTCACACTCAGTCTCTAGCTGTCATGTAATAATGCACCGAAACCACAGCTCCCTTTCCACATCCAGGCCCCACAGAACTTTCCATGGTTTACCCCAGACGCTTCACATGCCCTGGTTCAATCATTGACAGCAAGTCGACCCCGGTATAGCACATCGTTCCAATTCACTCTATTCCTTGCACGCCTTTCACCTTCCTGCAACAAGTCTAGATCACACAGTTGATACCTTGTATATATTATTTACTCTTTTATATTTCTATGAATCTGAGGAAACTATTTTTCTCTATTTTCCTCCTCTGGGCTTCCACAGGCCTCAGGTTACCAAACTTTCTAAACGCAAAGAGGAAACACCTGAGCAGGTGAAGCGGGGTACCGCTGTTACGGTTATAGCCCTCAACACTATACATGTGACATCCTAGTGACAAATACGAACGAAATTTTCGTTTTACATTCGGATTCCAATTCACAACTCTGCGGATCCCAGTCGTAGCTTTCTGTATAGGTGAGATATTGCGGAATGCTGATAATACAAAGGTCGAGGTAAAGATCTTCCAGATAACGGGGACAGTGCACGATAGTAATGGGTCTTCGTCATCCAGAGAATCATTCCCAAAGTGTCACTCGTCCAGCAGACAGGGAAGAGCTGAGTTGACAAAATCTGGCGGTGTGTCTTGCGTGAGTATATATGCATAAACGCCCATATACATAACACATACATACACATATAGAGACATATACAGATATACATATGTACATATTCATACTTGCTTGCCTTCATCCATTCCTGTCGCGACCCCGGCACACAGGAAACAGCATCGCTACCCCCCGCTTCAGCGAGGTGTATATATATATATATATATATATATATATATATATATATATATATATATATATATATATTTTTTTTTTTTTTTCCGCTGTCTCCCGCGTTTGCGAGGTAGCGCAAGGAAACAGACGAAAGAAATGGCCCAACCCACCCCCATACACATGTATATACATACGTCCACACACGCAAATATACATACCTACACAGCTTTCCATGGTTTACCCCAGACGCTTCACATGCCCTGATTCAATCCACTGACAGCACGTCAACCCCGGTATACCACATCGATCCAATTCACTCTATTCCTTGCCCTCCTTTCACCCTCCTGCATGTTCAGGCCCCGATCACTCAAAATCTTTTTCACTCCATCTTTCCACCTCCAATTTGGTCTCCCACTTCTCCTCGTTCCCTCCACCTCCGACACATATATCCTCTTGGTCAATCTTTCCTCACTCATTCTCTCCATGTGCCCAAACCATTTCAAAACACCCTCTTCTGCTCTCTTAACCACGCTCTTTTTATTTCCACACATCTCTCTTACCCTTACCTTACTTACTCGATCAAACCACCTCACACCACACATTGTCCTCAAACATCTCATTTCCAGCACATCCATCCTCCTGCGCACAACTCTATCCATAGCCCACGCCTCGCAACCATACAACATTGTTGGAACCACTATTCCTTCAAACATACCCATTTTTGCTTTCCGAGATAATGTTCTCGACTTCCACACATTCTTCAAGGCTCCCAGGATTTTCGCCCCCTCCCCCACCCTACGATCCACTTCCGCTTCCATGGTTCCATCCGCTGCCAGATCCACTCCCAGATATCTAAAACACTTTACTTCCTCCAGTTTTTCTCCATTCAAACTTACCTCCCAATTGACTTGACCCTCAACCCTACTGTACCTAATTACCTTGCTCTTATTCACATTTACTCTCAACTTTCTTCTTTCACACACTTTACCAAACTCAGTCACCAGCTTCTGCAGTTTCTCACATGAATCAGCCACCAGCGCTGTATCATCAGCGAACAACAACTGACTCACTTCCCAAGCTCTCTCATCCCCAACAGACTTCATACTTGCCCCTCTTTCCAAAACTCTTGCATTCACCTCCCTAACAACCCCATCCATAAACAAATTAAACAACCATGGAGACATCACACACCCCTGCCGCAAACCTACATTCACTGAGAACCAATCACTTTCCTCTCTTCCCACACGTACACATGCCTTACATCCTCGATAAAAACTGTTCACTGCTTCTAACAACTTTCCTCCCACACCATATATTCTTAATACCTTCCACAGAGCATCTCTATCAACTCTATCATATGCCTTCTCCAGATCCATAAATGCTACATACAAATCCATTTGCTTTTCTAAGTATTTCTCACATACATTCTTCAAAGCAAACACCTGATCCACACATCCTCTACCCCTTCTGAAACCACACTGCTCTTCCCCAATCTGATGCTCTGTACATGCCTTCACCCTCTCAATCAATACCCTCCCATATAATTTACCAGGAATACTCAACAAACTTATACCTCTGTAATTTGAGCACTCACTCTTATCCCCTTTGCCTTTGTACAATGGTACTATGCACGCATTCCGCCAATCCTCAGGCACCTCACCATGAGTCATACATACATTAAATAACCTTACCAATAATACAGTCACCCCCTTTTTTAATAAATTCCACTGCAATACCATCCAAACCTGCTGCCTTGCCGGCTTTCATCTTCCGCAAAGCTTTTACTACCTCTTCTCTGTTTACCAAATCATTTTCCCCAACCCTCTCACTTTGCACACCACCTCGACCAAAACACCCTATATCTGCCACTCTATCATCAAACACATTCAACAAACCTTCAAAATACTCACTCCATCTCCTCACATCACCACTACTTGTTATCACCTCCCCATTTGCGCCCTTCACTGAAGTTCCCATTTGCTCCCTTGTCTTACGCACTTTATTTACCTCCTTCCAGAACACCTTTTTATTCTCCCTAAAATTTAATGATACTCTCTCACCCCAACTCTCATTTGCCCTCTTTTTCACCTCTTGCACCTTTCTCTTGACCTCCTGTCTCTTTCTTTTATACACCACCCACTCAATTGCATTTTTTCCCTGCAAAAATCGTCCAAATGCCTCTCTCTTCTCTTTCACTAATAATCTTACTTCTTCATCCCACCACTCACTACCCTTTCTAATCAACCCACCTCCCACTCTTCTCATGCCACAAGCATCTTTTGCGCAATCCATCACTGATTCCCTAAATACATCCCATTCCTCCCCCACTCCCCTTACTTCCATTGTTCTCACCTTTTTCCATTCTATACTCAGTCTCTCCTGGTACTTCCTCACACAAGTCTCCTTCCCAAGGTCACTTACTCTCACCACCCTCTTCACCCCAACATTCACTATTCTTTTCTGAAAACCCATACAAATCTTCACCTTAGCCTCCACAAGATAATGATCAGACATCCCTCCAGTTGCACCTCTCAGCACATTAACATCCAAAAGTCTCTCTTTCGCGCGCCTGTCAATTAACACGTAATCCAATAACGCTCTCTGGCCATCTCTCCTACTTACATACGTATACTTATATATATCTCGCTTTTTAAACCAGGTATTCCCAATCACCAGTCCTTTTTCAGCACATAAATCTACAAGCTCTTCACCATTTCCATTTATAACACTGAACACCCCATGTATACCAATTATTCCCTCAACTGCCACATTACTCACCTTTGCATTCAAATCACCCATCACTATAACCCGGTCTCGTGCATCAAAACACTAACACACTCATTCAGCTGCTCCCAAAACACTTGCCTCTCATGATTTTTCTTCTCATGCCCAGGTGCATATGCACCAATAATCACCCATCTCTCTCCATCAACTTTCAGTTTTACCCATATTAATCGAGAATTTACTTTCTTACATTCTATCACATACTCCCACAACTCCTGTTTCAGGAGTACTGCCACTCCTTCCCTTGCTCTTGTCCTCTCACTAACCCCTGACTTTACTCCCAAGACATTCCCAAACCACTCTTCCCCTTTACCCTTGAGCTTCGTTTCACTCAGAGCCAAAACATCCAGGTTCCTTTCCTCAAACATACTACCTATCTCTCCTTTTTTCACATCTTGGTTACATCCACACACATTTAGACACCCCAGTCTGAGCCTTCGAGGAGGATGAGCACTCCCCGCGTGACTCCTTCTTCTGTTTCCCATTTTAGAAAGTTAAAAAATACAAGGAGGGGAGGATTTCTGGCCCTCCGCTCCCGTCCCCTCTAGTCGCCTTCTACGACACGCGAGGAATGCGTAGGAAGTATTCTTTCACCCCTATCCCCAGGGACAATATATATATACATACATATATATATATACATACACATACACACGCACATATACACACACACACATATACATATATATACATATGAAAAAAGTAAGAAATAATTTAGAAAACTGAAACTTCTAGCTTGAAATGAAATGAGAAAATGAATGTCACATAATGGTTCAACCTCTGGCTATGGAAAAGGGAAATGTATAATCTATTTATATATAGTATATCATATATATTATATTATATATATTATTTATATATATATATATATATATATATATATATATATATATATATATATATATATATATATATATATATATATACATACAAATGGATGTGTATGTAGCATTTATGGATCTGGAGAAGGCATATGATAGAGTTGATAGAGATGCTCTGTGGAAGGTATTAAGAATATATGGTGTGGGAGGCAAGTTGTTAGAAGCAGTGAAAAGTTTTTATCGAGGATGTAAGGCATGTGTACGTGTAGGAAGAGAGGAAAGTGATTGGTTCTCAGTGAATGTAGGCTTGCGGCAGGGGTGTGTGATGTCTCCATGGTTGTTTAATTTGTTTATGGATGGGGTTGTTAGGGAGGTGAATGCAAGAGTTTTGGAAAGAGGGGCAAGTATGAAGTCTGTTGTGGATGAGAGAGCTTGGGAAGTGAGTCAGTTGTTGTTCGCTGATGATACAGCGCTGGTGGCTGATTCATGTGAGAAACTGCAGAAGCTGGTGACTGAGTTTGGTGAAGTGTGTGAAAGAAGAAAGTTAGGAGTAAATGTGAATAAGAGCAAGGTTATTAGGTACAGTAGGGATGAGGGTCAAGTCAATTGGGAGGTAAGTTTGAATGGAGAAAAACTGGAGGAAGTAAAGTGTTTTAGATATCTGGGAGTGGATCTGGCAGCGGATGGAACCATGGAAGCGGAAGTGGATCATAGGGTGGGGGAGGGGGCGAAAATCCTGGGAGCCTTGAAGAATGTGTGGAAGTCGAGAACATTATCTCGGAAAGCAAAAATGGGTATGTTTGAAGGAATAGTGGTTCCAACAATGTTGTATGGTTGCGAGGCGTGGGCTATGGATAGAGCTGTGCGAAGGAGGATGGATGTGCTGGAAATGAGATGTTTGAGGACAATGTGTGGTGTGAGGTGGTTTGATCGAGTAAGTAACGTAAGGGTAAGAGAGATGTGTGGAAATAAAAAGAGCGTGGTTGAGAGAGCAGAAGAGGGTGTTTTGAAATGGTTTGGGCACATGGAGAGAATGAGTGAGGAAAGATTGACCAAGAGGATATATGTGTCGGAGGTGGAGGGAACGAGGAGAAGTGGGAGACCAAATTGGAGGTGGAAAGATGGAGTGAAAAAGATTTTGTGTGATCGGGGCCTGAACATGCAGGAGGGTGAAAGGAGGGCAAGGAATAGAGTGAATTGGATCGATGTGGTATACCGGGGTTAACGTGCTGTCAGTGGATTGAATCAGGGCATGTGAAGCGTCTGGGGTAAACCATGGAAAGCTGTATAGGTATGTATATTTGCGTGTGTGGACGTATGTATATACATGTGTATGGGGGTGGGTTGGGCCATTTCTTTCGTCTGTTTCCTTGCGCTACCTCGCAAACGCGGGAGACAGCGGCAAAAAAAAGAAAAAATATATATACATATATATATATATATATATATATATATATATATATATATATATATATATATATATATATATGAACAAAGAGCATATGAACGCGCACTTTTATAGAACATACGTGTCCGCCGTTTCCCGCGTTAGGTACTGCTAAGAACAGACGAAGAAAGGCCGTGTTCACCCACATTGATTCTCTAACTGTCATGTGCAGTGCACTGAAACCACAGCACCCTATCCACAACAAGGTCGCACATGGTTTTTCCCGACCTTGCTAAACCTAATGAACTTGCTTTTATTCAAATTTACATTCAACTTCCTCCGTTCGCACACTTTCCCAGATTCAGTCATCAACTGCAGTTTCTCACTCGAATCCGCCACCAGCAAAAACAATTGACTTACTTCCTAGGCCCCCTCATCCCCTCGAGACCGCTTACTCACACCTTTCTCCAAGACTCTCACATTTACCTCCCTCTCTGCCTCATTTATGTAAAAAAAAAAAAAAAAAAAAAAGCAATCAGCCATGGAGACATCACACGCCTCTTGGAATCACTCAATCACCTCTCTTCCAACTTGTACACACGCCTTACACTCTTGATAAAAACTTCTCACTGCTTGTAGCAGCTTTCCTCGCACACCATATATGTCTAAAACCTTCTACAAGGCATCTCTATCATTCCTATTAAATGCTTTCTACAGATCCATACATGCCACATATAAATCCTTCTGTCTCTGTAAGTGCTTCTCACGCACATTATTTAAATCAAGCACCTAACCCACACATCCTCTACCACTTCTGAAACCACATTGTTCCTTCCCAATCTAATGCTCTGTACCTGCCTTCATCCTTCCAGTCACTCCTCTTGCATACAATTCACCCGGTACCCTTAACAAACTTATATGCATATAATTTGAACAACATCTTTATCCCTCTTGCTTTTGTACAATGGCAATATACATGCGTTCCGGCAATCTTCAGGCTACTCATCATGATCCATACAGAAAAATCCTAACTAACCAATCAACAACAAAGTCACTTCCTCTCTCAAGAAAGTCAACTGGAATTTCATCCATTCCAGCCGCCCTGCCATATTTCATTTTACGCAAGGCTTTCACCTCCATCTTCTCGCTTCTCCAAACCACTCTCTATGACTCTTGCTTCGCATATCTCATTTCTCCGGCGAAAACACCGAGACGTCTGCTACCCTATCATCATACACATTCAACAGTCCTTCATAATACTTACTCCATCTCCTCCTTGCTTCGTCACTGCCTGTCACCACATCCCCGTTTTACCCCTTCATCGATATTCACATCTGTCCACTTGTTTTTCACATACTATTAATCTCCTTCTTATCCTCCCAAAAATCTATTGATGCTCATCCCAACTCTAATTCCCTCTTTTTGAACCTCTTTATCTTCCTTGACACTCTGCCCTATTTCTTGTATATCTCCCAATCATTTGCACCCCTTCCTTGTAAGTACCACCTATATTCCTTTCCTTTCTTTTTCACTAAAAACTTTATCTAATCACTCACTATGTAATTCAACCGGGCCATTTCCCACCTTATGCTTACCATCTCCAACCTTATGTTTGCTACATGCATCTCTTACACGTGCCATCACTGCTTCATTAAGTACTTCTCATTCCTCACCCACTCCTCTAGCTCCGTATACGTATCTCTCTTTTGCACTCCTAACAATAAGTATGTAATCCAGTAATGCCCACTGACCATCTTTCCTTCTCATATACGTATACTTGCGTATATCCCTCTTTTCAAACCAGGTATTCCTAGTGACAAGTTCTTTTTCAGGACACAACTCCAAAAGCTGTTCACTATTACCATTCACACGACTGAAAAATCCATATGAACCCCAATTATACCCACACTTTTCACTCATCCACTAACAGCTGACTTGTACAGCTTCGAGAGATTTGTAAGCTTTCAACTCTTCCTTGAATAATCACTCTGTAAGAGCAAGATATCTGGTACGTATATCTATCGCCCATCAGTTTAATCTTATCCTGCCTTCGTTTGGGCATCTGAAATACCTCAGCGTCACACTTAGGTGTCACGTCTTCACCAGCGTATTTGTTTTACCATTCCTACGTGGCTTTGTAAGTGGGGTCAGGAATGTGTGTCACAAGAAACTACAAGATTCGTAGACATTCCGCGACAACAACAACAAACCGACAGGTAAAAGCTGCCTGATGTCTGAAGCTGTGTCGTCCACAAGTACCCTGCCGACCGTCGCGCATCCAATGTCAACGAGGGAGTTCTTTTTACCTGACACGTCCAAGGCATCTGCGTGCATCTGCGGTGCGTGCCTGACACCGGCGCAGATATGACAGCCATCGCACTGCATCGGCTTGGTCTCCGCCAGTCAGGCCTCTCCTTTCCGCAAGACGAGGTTCTCGTGGCAAACATCAGTATATCGTCGCGTGTGGGATCATTCAAGGCAATTCTCACCCTGAGAAATGCGTCAACCGACACCACCGTCGACGTATTCCGAGACATACATGACGCACTGCTCTCCTGATATGATGCCAGAGCCATCAAGATCATCTCTGTTACTATCCCAAGCAGACTGAGTCGCTCCACAGCCGATGTCCGGCCGATGTTAACCCTGATGTCCCCAGCGCCGAGCAGTTGGCCCGCCCATGATGATCCACTTGCAGGAAGAGGTATAGTCCTTTGCACTCGACATTCCACGGGCCATCTCCCTGGCCATCCAAACATGGCCCCAACATTACGCAACGCCGCCATGGAGGTCACCTCTGGCTCCTCTGGCAGCTTTAGCTAGCAGAAGAGGCGCAGCCACTCACCTTCATCATGCCGTGGGGACGCTACAAGTTTCCACGTGGCTCCCATGGCATTCGTGTCCACAGAGGACGAATTTTACAGCACTTGAAGGCGTCGTCAATAACTCTGCCAAAGACGTGGTCGACATACTCGTCTGGGACTCAGCCTACAAAGTCCACCGTCAACATGTCCGGTAGATCCTTCAAACGATGCCACAAACACGGCATAACCATGAACCGCAGCAAGTTTGCGTATGGCAGCCAGTCTGCTGAGTTGTGTGGGTATGGCATCACAGCCGAGGGTGTGACTGCAGACCCAGGTAAGATGAGTGCGATCGCGGATATCCCCACCAACATCACGGACCTCAGGTCATTCATGGGTCTCGTGAAACAGCCAGCCAGCAGACTTCACCTCGAGCATAACAACGGCGGCAGACACCCTCCGCTCCCTCCTCAGGCCCAGGAATGATTTCGTGTGGACCCCCGACAACCACACACCATTCGAGAAAGTAAAACAATCCCTGGCCTCGACTCCAGTTCTCGCCCACTTCGATCTTACCCTTCCTATAGTTCTGCAGACTGACGCTTCACGTCTGAAAGGCGTGGGCTGTGCCCATCCTCAGCACCACAGTGACAATTAGAGGCTGATGGCAGTGTAGCTCTCGTTGTCTATGCGACGTGCAGACTAGATATGCTATTGTGGAGTTAGAAATCGTGGCCGCTGTGTTGGCCATGAAGACGTATCTGTTGGGTTCACCACACTACGATCTCGTCATCGATCGCAAGCCGCTGGTGCCCATTATAAACGATTAGATAACTAAATGCTGTGGAGAACCCACGTCTCTAGTGTCTGAAGGAGAAGACGACATAGTTTTCCTTCACGACAGTGTGGAGTAAAGGGAGAGAGCATCCAATCTCCGACGCGCATTTGTGGATGACCCGACCCTGGCTGACTTCGAGTCAGTGGCGAATTTCACTTACTTCTTACGCAGCTGCATGATGGCCAGGGCTGTCTCGTCGATTTGAATCCCTTGAGCAATAACGTCTGAATGTGTCTGGCTTCAGAGACCAGCATATTACGTTCTGACATCACGGTGCTCAGGGCAAGTAGTGAAGATAAGGAATCAGAGATAATTAAGCTGTCTGTGGAAGTGGTTTCTATCTGCTCAAGGACGATAAGTATATCGAACAATTCAGTGTGTAGAGTAGATGTCCAGTTGTTTATTGCATCATTTTTCTCTAATCTATTACCATTGGGTTGGATCACAATGGCAGCACTGCCTGCCCTCCCAGTGGCAGAGTCGCAGGAGTCTAGAGTTTCTGTATATGTTCAAGAGCACTGGTCTTAGCTAAGTGTTGAAGGTAACGATTATAAGTAATCAGTATCTTCGTTGCATAAGTAGGTGTGGTGACGTCAAAGGGAATTATCTGCCAGGGAGGCAGGAAATGTTGCTGCTTCCTAATTTTTTACGAATTATGTGCACCAAAAATTGTCATGTGGTTGGCTGTTCTTTGGATCCATTCAGATTCACTTGCGCCATGGCATATATGGTTTAACAATTCTTTGGAGACAACACTATCTGGATCACTACGCAGAACTGTAAGTCCTATCATAAGACTTTGTGACCCCCGGTTATCCTTTTGCGCTGCCGCTCACAGGATGAGCATGGGGTGCAAAATAAATCTGCTGGGGACACCGGCACATAATCAATGTGTCGTCGCGTCCCCTCGATCACCTCCGTGACCCCCGTCATCCAGGACGACACCTGCCGTCAACTCCACCACGCTGTTATCGCAGGTTTTCCCACGGACGGGAAAAAAGTCCCAGCAGCACTACGGGGCTACGGGAAAATACGAGACAGCCTGGCTACTGACGAAGGTCTCGTTCTTCACGGCGCCCGGCTATGCCTCTATGTCTCTGGGAGAGTCGTAAGGCGGGACAGAACGCTGAGGCAAAGTGCGGCACGAATCATCCTCCCGTGTCGCACTTTGCCGCATCGATCTGTCCCGCCTTTACGACTCTCCCCGAGGCATTGAGGCCACGGAGCGCCGCGCCTGGCGGACGGCGTGGTGACCGCGTGAACACCGTGCACGCACATGACGCGTGCTAGACCCTACAGCCATTCCAGGTAAAGAATGAGTGAGCCGCCTCCATCCCCCCGACCTTTCAAGGGCGTCTGTGCTGACCTGTTCTCGCAGGCAGGAGGGAATTTCTGCTGTATGCTGATCGTCTGTCTGAGTGGCCACACGTTGGCGAATGCGGAGAAGACGCAACATCACGAGACACCATCAAGCTACTCCGCACCTTCGTAAATATGGGCGTACCTGTCCGTCTCCACACGGCCGGTGGACCTCAGTTCTCCAGCTTCGAATTTCGTGCCTTCCTCAAGCGTTGGGGCGTGACTCACCACGTCTCATGACCGCATTACCCGCCAGCCAACGGTTATGCTGAGGCCTGTGTGAAGTAGGTGAAGCACCTCATCGTCAAGAGCACCAATAATGGCTGCCTAGACGGCCGGTCACCCGCTGCGTACAGCCGTGACAGCACACCGCCGCTCCTGAGTGGCAGGACGCAGCGGACGAGTGTGATGCAGGACAGCTCACACTGCAGCAGAAGGCGGAGGAGTACTATTACAACACCGCCCACTCCCAGCCCTACCCAAGCTTGGTGAGCCTGTCCACATACAAGATCCCGTCACGAAGCGTTGAAACACAGCAGGGACATATGTAGGCATAGGTCGCCACAGGGACTACCACATGAAGCTCCCCAGTGGTAGAGGATGTTGGAGAAACCGCTGTTTCATGAGGCCACATCACATACCCTTCACCACCAATCCAAACCCGCCTGCCTCCTCCCCACACGCTAGTGACGACGGGAAGATAACAGCCTGCGTGGGAAGTGAGCATAAGGTTCGTTTTTGCCTCCAACTTCCCCCTCCCCTACACACACACACACACACACACACACACACACACACACACACACACACACACTCACACACAAACACACACACACACACACACACACACACACACACAGACCACCACCCAGACGTAGCTACCGCGGACGTAAGCCAGTAGATCGCCTAGACATCCAAGTCCGCACCAGGTCGGAGTCTCCCAAGAGGGAGCTGAAGGAAGTTAATGTAATGCATTTATTCCCTTGTATAACATTACGTCTCATGTAGCATTACACGTAATGTCCATAACGCAATGTATTACGCTCGTCTCCTTGTCTGGAAGAGCGTCATGCCCTACGTCAGCAGAAGCAACTAGTTCTGGGGCAGTCAACACACTCCCTCGTGTCTCACTTGACCTCACCTGTGTATCTTGTTTGTTTGTGGATAAACTCACTGGTCATGTCTTCACCTGCGTCTTTGTTTCATCGTTCCTATATCCAGAACATATTCAGCGCAGCATTGTTAATATGTCTACAATTCGGCTTGATCATCATCTGTCATTCTCTGGTAGCATATCATTCTTTTTAACCAAAGATCAGAACGTCGCGGTAAATCATGTAGCTTTCTCAACCAGAGGTCTCGCCTTGGCCACGCTGCGGCAACCTCCCAGCAGTAATCACCCCGTGTGACCACCATCTTGAAGTGAACAAGAAGGAATTTCTTTATCATCCACATCAGGAGTAGTTCAGACCTGGAAAGTTGCGAGCTCAAAAGTTCATCCTTACTATTATCTTTTATAACAAAATGATGCGTGACGTGTTCAAGTTCATTCTGCCTTCTGACGTTTCTAGGAAAACTTTCTTCAGGCATGTTGATCCTTCATGGTATGTTTTTTACCTGTTTACCGTCCGTCGTGTTGCCGGAGGGAGTGGAAGGTGGGCAGAGGGCATTGGCTCTCCCACCCTTGTCTTCTACTGCATTTAAGGGAATTACATCTTCCTCAGTGGTGTTAGGGCCAGACTAGGCTTGGACCTTAAGTCTGCATATAAATGTAACTCAGTATAGTTCAGTATTAAGACAAATTACTGTCATGTCATGATACATCCTAAATAAGAATATGCTCATGGAGTTACGCATCTGGAGGTTGATACACGAATGTGAAGGGCATTATGTAAGAGTAGTGCTTGGGTCGGCTACATGTGACTCTTATAACAGTCCATAATCAACAAATTTATTACTTATTCTTCAAAATCGCATTAGACCTTTTGTTATTTACTCAGGTATGCACTGGGACAGCAAAAACGCCCATACAGTCATATAACTTGCTAGTAGTAATTTTGATGAAGGGAACATTTACGGTCACGGGACGTCTGGTCATTTTGATGATATTATCCCAGGAATCCTTAGTGTAACCTGACGGTTGAAACTGGTTCGCTAGAATTTAATGATATTCACAAAAGGTGTCAGGTTTCACGAATGACATAACTACGCCTCCCAATCTGTCCCTCTCTCTCCTCAGAATCATGCCAACGGCCAAGGTGATTGCAGTGGTGTTGGTGGGGGTCGTGGTGTTTAAGTTCTATGGGTGGGAAGAACCCGACCCCCTGCTTGTCCACACGGCACAAGGCACCGTCAGGGGCATCAAGGAATATTCTGAGAAAGGAAATCCTTTCTTCTCCTACTACTCTATTCCCTATGCCAAGCCTCCCGTAGGGGAACTACGCCTCCAGGTAAGAGAAGCCTCTTATAAATCTGATCGTATGTGAGCACTCATTTTTCCTGTAGTTTGTTGTCACAAGGTTGTCAGTGAGGGTGTCATGAAACTCCTTTGCATTGTCCACGTCCGTCAGAAAGTAGTCTCCGTGATAAGGCGAATCAGTCACGTTGGTCTTAACTCTCTCTCTCTCTCTCTCTCTCTCTCTCTCTCTCTCTCTCTCTCTCTCTCTCTCTCTCTCTCTCTCTCTCTCTCTCTCTCTCTCTCTAAATATCAAAACCGACCCCCCCCCCTCTAAGACCAATATTATTACCCCTAAATTTAAAAGGGTGGATTTTAGGGGGGGAGGGGGGGGCTGCCTAGAGGAACTATTTGCCAGCTTTAAGCGTCAGTTTATGCACCGTCAAGTCGTATTCCTCCCCATGCACGATAGAAACAATAAAACCAACAACAAGCTTGAATGGTACTCTTAAGATATCACAAGAGATATACGGCGAAAAATGGATTCTATAAGCTTCAGAAATCAGACGACTTACCCAAATATTGCAACGCGATATAACACAATCAGAAGACAGGTAAAAGACCTTATCAAACAAGCCAAGAGAGAGTATGAAGTGAGCTTTGTAAGAGACAGTAATAGAGATCCTAAAAGATTTTATAGATATATCAGTGATGAGAAACATTTAAGTGGCATTGGACCCTTAGTAATTGAGTGTGGGGAACCCACTGTGGACGATAAAAGCATAGCAACAGCCCTGAACAAGATTTTTAGTTCTGCTTTTACGCTAGTAAGCAACGAAACGAATTTTGAGATAGTGATGAATAGCACTCACACGATACAAGAATTTACCGTCGCGGTGAGAGAAGTACGAACACAGATACATAAGTCGAAGACTAATGAAATCCAAGGTCCTGATCGTTTCTATCCATGAGTAATTAAAAACGTCAAACACGAACTTGCCGGACCATTACCGTATATTTTCAATTCATCTCTCCAGGATGGAATAGTCGAACAGGACGGGAAACTGGCAGACGTCATTCGTATATACAAAATGGGAAGCCGCGATCTGCCTGGCAGTTATCGTCCTATTAGCCTTACATCAGTTATATGTAAATTTCTGAAGTCGATTATTAAAGACAAAATGGTAGCCTACCTTGAAGAACAGAGCCTGATCAATAATACACAGCATGGCTTTAGAAGGCGCGGGTCATGCTTTACAAACCTCCTTGAATTTTACCATACATCATTCAATACCCACGACAAGACTAAAGCAATAGATATATATCTGGGGACTTCCACAAAGCATTCGACAAAGTCCTCCACATCAAATTGATGCATGAAGTCTAGGCCTTGGGGATTACTTGTTGCATAGGAAATTGGATTGAAGCTTGGTCATATGACAGGAATCAGAGTCGTAATGAACGAGAAATCATCACTGCGGTCACCTATTACTAGTGGAGTACCCCAGGGATCCGTACTTGGGCCTATACTTTTTATCAAATACATTAACGATATTGATGTAGGGCCACAGAACCTAGTGTTCAAATTTGCAGATAACACAAACATCGGCAGTGCCATATTGATATAAGAATATAGGCTAAGATTACAAGAGGATCTAACTAAATGTCAGCAGTTACAAGTTGGAAACCTCAACATAAAACATGATTACGAACGGATGGGACACAGGATAAAAGACACCTCTAGGGGTGAGGGATCTAGGGGTTACTGTCTCCAACCACTTCAAATTCTCTCCAGAAAGCAAACAGGATGTTAGAATTCATTAACAGAAACTTAACGTACAAGAGCAACAATGATGTGATACTGCCACTATACCTAAATCTAGTTAGACCATACCTTCGAATATGCAGTGTAATTTTGGACCCCCATTTAAGCGAGGATATTCTTAAATTGGAAGCCGTGCAGCGAAGAGCAACTGCATTGATTTCTTTCTTGCGTAACAAATAATACGAGAGAGACTGCTAGAATTAAACTTGTTCTCCCGAAGCAAGAGGCTCCTTTGGGGTAAATCAGTAGTTTTAAAATACTTAAACGATTCGACGACGTCCATATTCAATATTTCTCCTTACAGTAGCGCCGGCATTACCGACGAGAGACATGGACTAAAACTAGAGGTCACCGAGTTTTCTGGACTGTCCGAAATATTCTTTTTACTAGCGATATTGTTCAGAGCAACACCTTGAATATCCTCAATAGTGGGCTTGATCATCACTTGTCACTCTCCAGTATTGAATAATTCATTTAATCAGTCATCATAACGCAGTGGTATATCATGCTACCTTCTCAACCACTCATCTCTACCTGGCCATGTTGCGGTACATTGATTAACCCACGTCACCTGCTTTGAGAGAGTAATTGAGAATGATTGTATCATTCTTCACCACCAGGAATAATATGGTCAGTGGAGAGGCTGGAGCTCACTTTCATCGTTATTATTATCTTTATAACAAAACGTGAAGGGATGCATGACATATTCATGTTTATTCTACCTTATGACTTTCCCATGAAAAAAGATTCCTCTCTGGAAAATTAACCTTGCAAGGTATTCTTCTGCCTGCTTTCCAGTTTTCAAGGGAACTGCATTTTTTCTCCAAGTAGTGTCAAGGCCAGACCACCTCCTTGGACCTTGTGTCTGTGGTGGTCTATGTATCTGTGTAACTCTCTCTCTCTCTCCTTTCACCTGTGTCACAGGCACCTGTGGCCATCATCAGATACAATTACACATTCCCCTTCAATGTTGCGCCACACGTATGAAAAAAGATGTATGAACACTGAATTGCTTTTCCTCGATCCCCATTTCCTACACATAACGAAATTATACACTTTCTTTAGTGTTCACTGATAAAGTGGAATACAACACATCCACTTGTGCTATGTTCTGTTCATCTCTGAATAGTAAATCCCCGGGGATACGAAACATAAAGAAAAAGTCTTTGGTGGATGGAAGTGGTTTTACACGCCGCGGTGGGCGGGGTTCCAACCCACACACTGAACCACACAACAAGTGGAAGTCGTAGACTCCTGTCCACTCGTACGTCTCATGCACACGTCAGAAGTGCAAAATCTCTTCATCAGATATATTCTTCAGACACGAACATGAGAGAGAGAGAGAGAGAGAGAGAGAGAGAGAGAGAGAGAGAGAGAGAGAGAGAGAGAGAGAGAGAGAGAGAGAGAGAGAGAGAGAGAGAGGGAGAGAGAGAGAGAGGGAGAGAGAGAGAGAGAGAGAGAGAGAGAGAGAGAGAGAGAGAGAGAGAGAGAGAGAGAGAGAGAGAGAGAGAGGATTGCTGCATCACTTGGTGAGATATATTCTCACAAAATGAGTCTCTGGCGAACTACCGACTAAAATCAGTTCATCTCACCTGATCCATCACACAAAAACAACAGAGAGCTGATGTTTCAGCTACTGTTGTCCACTCATTATACATTTTTTTTTCCACATAATTTCTGCCGGATTTGTTTCTCCTACCGAAGACTTTGTGCAACCACTGGCAACCGATCTGACCTGCAGGACCCTGTTGAGGCGGATCCCTGGGAGGGCATCTGGAACGGGACCTCCCAGCCAGAGCCGTGCTTCCAGATATCACTCGTGAAGCTGAAAATGGGGACGATGACTGACGAGGACGTGTTTGGCTCGGAGGACTGTCTTTACCTCAACGTCTTCACGCCCATGGTAAACCGGGAGGATAAAGCTAATGTTTCATTTCTAATTATTTTACGAGTAATAGCCTACCAAATGTTGACCGGCATACAGAATGCAAAGGGTTTAGGTAAAGCCACTGGCAAGTGAACACACAGAACCTGAGTGTGAAGTTCTTGTGAACTTCTTTAACGGGGTGTTCTTCAATTTTTTATGTTGGCTATGATGGCTTGGGCAACTGACGCCGTGATCAAGGTTATCTCAATATATATATCCGTGAATAGGAGAGAGAGAATACTTCCCCCGTATTCCCTGCGTGTCGTAGAAGGCGACTAAGAGGGGAGGGAGCGGGGGACTCGATATCCTCTCCTCCAGTTTTTAATTTTCCAAGAGAAGGAACAGAGAAGGGGGCCAAATGAGGATTTTCTCTCAAAGGCTCCGTTCTCTTGATGGTACCTCGCTAAAGCGGGAAATGGCGCGCGAAAGAGAGACTTTTGGATGTTAATGTGCTGAGAGGTGCAATTAGAGGGAAGTCTGATCATTATCTTGTGGAGGCTAAGGTGAAGATTTGTATGGGTTTTCAGAAAAGAAGAGTGGATGTTGGGGTGAAGAGGGTGGTGAGAGTAAGTGAGCTTGGGAAGGAGACTTGTGTGAGGAAGTACCAGGAGAGACTGAGTACAGAATGGAAAAAGGTGAGAACAATGGAAGTAAGGGGAGTGGGGGAGGAATGGGATGTATTTAGGGAAGCAGTGATGGAGTGCGCAAAAGATGCTTGTGGCATGAGAAGCGTGGGAGGTGGGTTGATTAGAAAGGGTAGTGAGTGGTGGGATGAAGAAGTAAGATTATTAGTGAAAGAGAAGAGAGAGGCATCTGGACAATTTTTGCAGGGAAAAAATGCAATTGAGTGGGAGATGTATAAAAGAAAGAGACAGGAGGTCAACAGAAAGGTGCAAGAGGTGAAAAAGAGGGCAAATGAGAGTTGGGGTGAGAGAGTATCATTAAATTTTAGGGAGAATAAAAAGATGTTTTGGAAGGAGGTAAATAAAGTGCGTAAGACAAGGGAGCAAATAGGAACGTCAGTGAAGGGCGCAAATGAGGAGGTGATAACAAGTAGTGGTGATGTGAGAAGGAGATGGAGTGAGTATTTTGAAGGTTTGTTGAATGTGTTTGATGATAGAGTAGCAGATATAGGGTGTTTTGGTCGAGGTGGTGTGCAAAGAGAGAGGGTTAGGGAAAATGATTTGGTAAACAGAGAAGAGGTAGTAAAAGCTTTGCGGAAGATGAAAGTCGGCAAGGCAGCAGGTTTGGATGGTATTGCAGTGGAATTTATTAAAAAAGGGGGTGACTGTATTGTTGACTGGTTGGTAAGGTTATTTAATGTATGTATGACTCATCGTGAGGTGCCTGAGGATTGGCGGAATGTGTGCATAGTGCCATTGTACAAAGGCAAAGGGGATAAGAGTGAGTGCACAAATTACAGAGGTATAAGTTTGTTGAGTATTCCTGGTAGATTATATGGGAGGGTATTGATTGAAAGGGTGAAGGCATGTACAGAGCATCAGACTGGGGAAGAGCAGTGTGGTTTCAGAAGTGGTAGAGGATGTGTGGATCAGGTGTTTGCTTTGAAGAATGTATGTGAGAAATACTTAGAAAAGCAAAAGGATTTGTATGAAGCATTTATGGATCTGGAGAAGGCATATGATAGAGTTGATAGAGATGCTCTGTGGAAGGTATTAAGAATATATGGTGTGGGAGGCAAGTTGTTAGAAGCAGTGAAAAGTTTTTATCGAGGATGTAAGGCATGTGTACGTGTAGGAAGAGAGGAAAGTGATTGGTTCTCAGTGAATGTAGGTTTGCGGCAGGGGTGTGTGATGTCTCCATGGTTGTTTAATTTGTTTATGGATGGGGTTGTTAGGGAGGTGAATGCAAGAGTCTTTGGAAAGAGGGGCAAGTATGAAGTCTGTTGTGGATGAGAGAGCTTGGGAAGTGAGTCAGTTGTTGTTCGCTGATGATACAGCGCTGGTGGCTGATTCATGTGAGAAACTGCAGAAGCTGGTGACTGAGTTTGGTAAAGTGTGTGAAAGAAGAAAGTTAAGAGTAAATGTGAATAAGAGCAAGGTTATTAGGTACAGTAGGGTTGAGGGTCAAGTCAATTGGGAGGTAAGTTTGAATGGAGAAAAACTGGAGGAAGTAAAGTGTTTTAGATATCTGGGAGTGGATCTGGCAGCGGATGGAACCATGGAAGCGGAAGTGAATCATAGGTTGGGGGAGGGGGCTAAAATCCTGGGAGCCTTGAAGAATGTGTGGAAGTCGAGAACATTATCTCGGAAAGCAAAAATGGGTATGTTTGAAGGAATAGTGGTTCCAACAATGTTGTATGGTTGCGAGGCGTGGGCTATGGATAGACTTGTGCGCAGGAGGGTGGATGTGCTGGAAATGAGATGTTTGAGGACAATGTGTGGTGTGAGGTGGTTTGATCGAGTAAGTAATGTAAGGGTAAGAGAGATGTGTGGAAATAAAAAGAGCGTGGTTGAGAGAGCAGAAGAGGGTGTTTTGAAATGGTTTGGGCACATGGAGAGAATGAGTGAGGAAAGATTGACCAAGAGGATATATGTGTCGGAGGTGGAGGGAACGAGGAGAAGTGGGAGACCAAATTGGAGGTGGAAAGATGGAGTGATAAAGATTTTGTGTGATCGGGGCCTGAACATGCAGGAGGGTGAAAGGCGGGCAAGGGATAGAGTAAAATTGGATCGATGTGGTATACCGGGGTTGACGTGCTGTCAGAGGATTGAATCAGGGCATGTGAAGCTTCTAGGGTAAACCATGGAAAGTTGTGTGGGGCCTGTATGTGGAAAGGGAGCTGTGGTTTCGGGCATTATTGCATGACAGCTAGAGACTGCGTGTGAACGAATGGGGCCTTTGTTGTCTTTTCCTAGTGCTACCTCGCACACATGAGGGGGGAGGGGGATGGTATTCCATGTGTGGCGAGGTGGCGATGGAAATGAATAAAGGCAGACAGTGTGAATTGTGTGCATGGGTATATATGTACGTGTCTGTGTGTGTATATATATGTGTACATTGAGATGTATTTTTTTTTTTATACTTTGTCGCTGTCTCCCGCGTTTGCGAGGTAGCGCAAGGAAACAGACGAAAGAAATGGCCCCCCCCCCCCATACACATGTACATACACACGTCCACACACGCAAATATACATACCTACACAGCTTTCCATGGTTTACCCCAGACGCTTCACATGCCTTGATTCAATCCACTGACAGCACGTCAACCCCTGTATACCACATCGCTCCAATTCACTCTATTCCTTGCCCTCCTTTCACCCTCCTGCATGTTCAGGCCCCGATCACACAAAATCTTTTTCACTCCATCTTTCCACCTCCAATTTGGTCTCCCTCTTCTCCTCGTTCCCTCCACCTCCGACACATATATCCTCTTGGTCAATCTTTCCTCACTCATTCTCTCCATGTGACCAAACCATTTCAAAACACCCTCTTCTGCTCTCTCAACCACACTCTTTTTATTTCCACACATCTCTCTTACCCTTACGTTACTTACTCGATCAAACCACCTCACACCACACATTGTCCTCAAACATCTCATTTCCAGCACATCCATCCTCCTGCGCACAACTCTATCCATAGTCCACGCCTCGCAACCATACAACATTGTTGGAACCACTATTCCTTAAAAACATGCCCATTTTTGCTTTCCGAGATAATGTTCTCGACTTCCACACATTCTTCAAGACTCCCAGAATTTTCGCCCCCTCCCCCACCCTATGATCCACTTCCGCTTCCATGGTTCCATCCGCTGCCAGATCCACTCCCAGATATCTAAAACACTTCACTTCCTCCAGTTTTTCTCCATTCAAACTCACCTCCCAATTGAATTGACCCTCAACCCTACTGTACCTAATAACCTTGCTCTTATTCACATTTACTCTTAACTTTCTTCTTTCACACACTTTACCAAACTCAGTCACCAGCTTCTGTACTTTCTCACATGAATCAGACACCAGCGCTGTATCATCAGCGAACAACAACTGACTCACTTCCCAAGCTCTCTCATCCCCAACAGACTTCATACTTGCCCCTCTTTCCAAAACTCTTGCATTCACCTCCCTAACAACCCCATCCATAAACAAATTAAACAACCATGGAGACATCACACACCCCTGCCGCAAACCTACATTCACTGAGAACCAATCACTTTCCTCTCTTCCTACACGTACACATGCCTTACATCCTCGATAAAAACTTTTCACTGCTTCTAACAACTTGCCTCCCACACCATATATTCTTAATACCTTCCACAGAGCATCTCTATCAACTCTATCATATGCCTTCTCCAGATCCATAAATGCTACATACAAATCCATTTGCTTTTCTAAGTATTTCTCACATACATTCTTCAAAGCAAACACCTGATCCACACATCCTCTACCACTTCTGAAACCACACTGCTCTTCCCCAATCTGATGCTCTGTACATGCCTTCACCCTCTCAATCAATACCCTCCCATATAATTTGCCAGGAATACTCAACAAACTTATACCTCTGTAATTTGAGCACTCACTCTTATCCCCTTTGCCTTTGTACAATGGCACTATGCACGCATTCCGCCAATCCTCAGGCACCTCACCATGAGTCATACACACATTAAATAACCTTACCAACCAGTCAACAATACAGTCACCCCCTTTTTTAATAAATTCCACTGCAATACCATCCAAACCTGCTGCCTTGCCGGCTTTCATCTTCCGCAAAGCTTTTACTACCTCTTCTCTGTTTACCAAATCATTTTCCCTAACCCTCGCACCTTGCACACCACCTCGACCAAAACACCCTATATCTGCCACTCTATCATCAAACACATTCAACAAACCTTCAAAATACTCACTCCATCTCCTTCTCACATCACCACTACTTGTTATCACCTCCCCATTTGCGCCCTTCACTGAAATTCCCATTTGCTCCCTTGTCTTACGCACTTTATTTACCTCCTTCCAGAACATCTTTTTATTCTCCCTAAAATTTAATGATATTCTCTCACCCCAACTCTCATTTGCCCTTTTTTTCACCTCTTGCACCTTTCTCTTGACCTCCTGTCTCTTTCTTTTATACGTCTCCCACTCAATTTCATTTTTTCCCTGCAAAAATCGTCCAAATGCCTCTCTCTTCTCTTTCACTAATAATCTTACTTCTTCATCCCACCACTCACTACCCTTTCTAATCAACCCACCTCCCACTCTTCTCATGCCACAAGCATCTTTTGCGCAATCCATCACTGATTCCCTAAATACATCCCATTCCTCCCCCACTCCCCTTACTTATTTTTTTTTTTTTTTATCAATTATTTTGCTTTGTCGCTGTCTCCCGCGTTTGCGAGGTAGCGCAAGGAAACAGACGAAAGAAATGGCCCAACCCACCCCCATATACATGTATATACACACACGTCCACACACGTAAATATACATACCTATACATCTCAATGTACACATATATATACACACACAGACACATACATATATACCCATGCACACAATTCACACTGTCTGCCTTTATTCATTCCCATCGCCACCTCACCACACATGGAATACCATCCCCCTCCCCCCTCACGTGTGTGGGGTAGCGCTAGGAAAAGACAACAGCTGTCATGCAATAATGCCCGAAACCACAGCTCCCCTTCCATATCCAGGCCCCACACAGCTTTCCATGGTTTACCCTAGACGCTTCACATGCCCTGATTCAATCCACTGACAGCACGTCAACCCCGGTATACCACATCGATCCAATTCACTCTATTCCTTGCCCGCCTTTCACCCTCCTGCATGTTCAGGCCCCGATCACTCAAAATCTTTTTCACTCCATCTTTCCACCTCCAATTTGGTCTCCCACTTCTCCTCGTTCCCTCCACCTCCGACACATATATCCTCTTGGTCAATCTTTCCTCACTCATTCTCTCCATGTGCCCAAACCATTTCAAAATACCCGCTTCTGCTCTCTCAACCACGCTCTTTTTATTCCACACATCTCTCTTACCCTTACATTACTTACTCGATCAAACCACCTCACACCACACATTGTCCTCAAACATCTCATTTCCAGCACATCCACCCTCCTGCGCACAACTCTATCCATAGCCCACGCCTCGCAACCATACAACATTGTTGGAACCACTATTCCTTCAAACATACCCATTTTTGCTTTCCGAGATAATGTTCTCGACTTCCACACATTCTTCAAGGCTCCCAGGATTTTCGCCCCCTCCCCCACCCTATGATTCACTTCCGCTTCCATGGTTCCATCCGCTGCCAGATCTACTCCCACATATCTAAAACACTTTACTTCCTCCAGTTTTTCTCCATTCAAACTTACCTCCCAATTGACTTGACCCTCAACCCTACTGTACCTAATAACCTTGCTCTTATTCACATTTACTCTTAACTTTTTTCTTTCACACACTTTACCAAAGTCAGTCACCAGCTTCTGCACTTTCTCACATGAATCAGCCACCAGCGCTGTATCATCAGCGAACAACAACTGACTCACTTCCCAAGCTCTCTCATCCACAACAGACTTCATTCTTGCCCCTCTTTCCAAAACTCTTGCATTCACCTCCCTAACAACCCCATCCATAAACAAATTAAACAACCATGGAGACATCACACACCCCTGCCGCAATCCTACATTCACTGAGACCCAATCACTTTCCTCTCTTCCTACACGTACACATGCCTTACATCCTCGATAAAAACTTTTCACTGCTTCTAACAACTTGCCTCCCACACCATATATTCTTAATACCTTCCACAGAGCATCTCTATCAACTCTATCATATGCCTTCTCCAGATCCATAAATGCTACAAACAAATCCATTTGCTTTTCTAAGTATTTCTCACATACATTCTTCAAAGCAAACACCTGATCCACACATCCTCTACCACTTCTGAAACCACACTGCTCTTCCCCAATCTGATGCTCTGTACATGCCTTCACCCTCTCAATCAATACCCTCCCATATAATTTACCAGGAATACTCAACAAACTTATACCTCTGTAATTTGAGCACTCACTCTTATCCCCTTTGCCTTTGTACAATGGCACTACACGCATTCCGCCAATCCTCAGGCACCTCAACATGAGTCATACATACATTAAATAAGCTTACCAACCAGTCAACAATACAGTCACCCCCTTTTTTAATAAATTCCACTGCAGTACCATCCAAACCTGCTGCCTTGCCGGCTTTCATCTTCCGCAAAGCTTTTACTAACTCTTCTCTGTTTACCAAATCATTTTCCCCAACCCTCTCACTTTGCACACCACCTCGACCAAGACACCCTATATCTGCAATGTATATATATATATATATATATATATATATATATATATATATATATATATATATATATATATATATATATATATTTATATATATATATACTGGAAATCCTCCCCTCTCGTTTTTTTTTTAATTTTCCAAAAGAAGGAACAGAGAAGGGGGCCAGGTGAGGATATTCCCTCAAAGGCCCAGTCCTCTGTTCTTAACGCTACCTCGCTATCGCGGGAAATGGCGAATAGTATGAAAAAAAAAAAAAAAAAAAAATATATATATATATATATATATATATATATATATGATATATATAAATATATATATATATATATATATATATATATATATATATATATATATATATATATATATATATATATATATATATATATATGATATATATAAATATATATATATATATATATATATATATATATATATATATATATATATATATATATATATATATATATATGATATATGTTTTAGATATCTTGGAGTGGATCTGGCAGCGGATGGAACCATGGAAGCGGCAGTGAATCATAGGGTGGGGGAGGGGGCGAAAATCCTGGGAGCCTTGAAGAATGTGTGGAAGTCGAGAACATTATCTCGGAAAGCAAAAATGGTTGTTTGAAGGAATAGTGATTCCAACAATGTTGTACGGTTGCGAGGCGTGGGCTATGGATAGAGTTGTGCGCAGGAGGATGGATGTGCTGGAAATGAGATGTTTGAGGACAATGTGTGGTGTGAGGTGGTTTGATCGAGTAAGTAACGTAAGGGTAAGAGAGATGTGTGGAAATAAAAAGAGCGTGGTTGAGAGAGCAGAAGAGGGTGTTTTGAAATGGTTTGGGCACATGGAGAGAATGAGTGAGGAAAGATTGACCAAGAGGATATATGTGTCGGAGGTGGAGGGAACGAGAAGAAGTGGGAGACCAAATTGGAGGTGGAAAGATGGAGTGAAAAAGATTTTGTGTGATCGGGGCCTGAACATGCAGGAGGGTGAAAGGAAGGCAAGGAATAGAGTGAATTGGATCGATGTGGTATACCGGGGTTGACGTGGTGTCAGTGGATTGAATCAGGGCCTGTGAAGCGTCTGGGTTAAACCATGGAAAGCTGTGTAGGTATGTATATTTGCGTGTGTGGACGTATGTACATACATGTGTATGGGGGTGGGTTGGGCCATTTCTTTCGTCTGTTTCCTTGCGCTACTTCACACACGCGGGAGACAGCGACAAAGCAAAAAAAAAAAAAAAAAAAGAAATATATATATATATATATATATATATATATATATATATATATATATATATATATATATATATATATATATATAAGTTCCCAAGTGCACTTTCGAGTAAGTGATCATATCGGAAGGGGAGATACAAGAATGAGTCAGAAGACATAGAACAGTTTGTTGATATACAAGGAAGAGACGTAGCTAAGACGCTGTTGGTAAACAAGTGTTAACGGATGATGGTGTTCGGGTTGGTGTTTTTAGGTCCGGCTACATGCATGTCATAACATCATATTGTGTGACAAGAAAGAGAAATGTCTACAGATATTGCCTACAATAAAGCTATCCAATTTGTATAAACCTTCGCTAATATCGATGTTACAATTCTTTGTGTATTCAATAACAGAAGATTCAATGAC
Organism: Panulirus ornatus; assembly: GCF_036320965.1. NCBI lineage: Eukaryota > Metazoa > Arthropoda > Malacostraca > Decapoda > Palinuridae > Panulirus > Panulirus ornatus. Next base: position 17,584,434 of record NC_092239.1, read on the forward strand.
ATTTCTCGTGGTAAAGGAGTTACAGTTAAGAACTGAATTGGCATTACTCCAGTCAATACAATGGTAATGATTTTTAACATGATGAAAGAAAGCATTTGAGTCACGTCTAACATAAAGATCCTTATCAGTCTGCCCAACATAAGACATATCACAATTTTTACAGGGTATTCTGCAAACATAGCCTGCAGAACCTTTCTAGTGAATTCCTGATTGAGGTTGGTTGGTTGTTTGTTCTGTTGGCCTATGAACTGCCAAGGTCATTAAGGCCGTCAACGTAAGCTACATCCACCAACCGAAAAATCTTTAACACCTTCGGGTGCTAAAGATAATTCTAAGACCACACACATTTCACCATGCATGTAGCAAATCGACCTGGTTAAGATATCCTTTATAGCGTTGTTGTTGCTGAAGGCTACATTTGTACTGAAGGATTTAAGCAATATGGGAAGTAATGAAGAATCATCACTAAAAGAGAGAAGGAAAAAAATTCTTGGTATCAAGAGGAGGTTTAGGTTTAACTCTATAAAATTTATTCTTTGCCAATTTAAGGACCTTATCAATGAAAGTTCTAGTATGCTTTAACTTCGATCCAACAGAATATATCTTCTAAAACTCATCAATAGATTTTGGATAGTATATGCGTAATACCCTAAGGAACATCTCCATACCATATCTCTAAGCATAATTTGGGATGGCGATGGGTAACCCTCCTTCACCAGTATTAGGTAATCTTTACATGGAATTCTTTGAAACAATATTACCAAGGGATATCTTGCCAAGGCAATTTGGCTTAGGTATGTAGATGATGTTCTTCGTGTTTGGTTAACAAACGAAAATTCACAAATATTTTCCTTTTACTTAGCAACTTAGTACCTTCTATCAACTTTACTGTAGAATTGGAAAATGATTATATGTTCCTATTTCTAGACTGCATGATTCAAAGGGATAGAAATATGTTTAAGTTTAGCATATACAGTATAACATACCAATGTTTGTTCAGATATTCCTTATCATTTAGCTCCACACGGCAGAGTTAAATTATCATCATTCAAGTAGATGTTCCGTAGGACATTATATTCATGCAGTCAACAATCTAATGATGAGTTTGAGAAGCTATATTCTATTGGATCCAAGTTCAAGTAACCTAGATCTTTCATTGGTAAATCCCTTAAGTTGGCAAAGAATAAATTTTACAGAGTTAAACCCAAACCTCCCTTCGATACCAAGTCTTTCAGTTATCCTTTTTAGCGATAATTCTTCATCACTTTCTCGGTTGCTTAAATCCTTTGATGTAAATGTAGCCCTCAGCAATAACAAAACCATAAAGAATATCTTAATCAGGAACTCATCAGAAAATTCTGCAGACTGTCTACAGAATACCCTGTAAAAATTGTTACGCAGATTTGTAAGGATCTTTAGCAACATAAGGATCTTGAGCAACATAGATATAGTATGAGAACAGGACATGAATCAAATGTTTTGTTTCACGTTAAAAATTATGACCGCTGTATTGACTGGAGTAATGTCAATTCAGTTATTAACTGTCACTCCTTTACCATGAGAAATATAATTGAATCTTCTATTGGGAAATACACAAAGAATTGTAACATTAACATTATAAAAAGTTTATACAAATTGGATAGCTTTGGTGTAGGCAAAATTTTTAAACAGTTCCCTTTCTTGTCAAAATTTTAAGACAGGCATGATGCCAGACCAGGAAACACTAACCCGAACACCGCCATCCGTTAACGCTTGTTTACCAACAACGTCTTAGCTACGCCTCTTCTTTGTACATCAACTGGCAGTTCTATGTCTCCTGTTTCCTTCTTGTATCTCCCATAACGATGCGATCATTACACTTAAATGCAATTCGAAACATGTGTTTCATTTTCTGTGGATTTTTGCATATACTAAGTAGATCACGCGCACCATGTCACCTCTTGCAATACTTTCATCCGGTATTTCACTATTTCAGTCTTGTCATTGACAGACGTATTTCTTTATCTATTCACCTTAACATTATATACCTAATGTATTTCTTTCCCAGTGAGGAACACGTCTGCTTTCTCCAACAGTGCTGCTGAATGCAATAGTGAGATGCGACCGTCTATTACATTTTTCCTTTGTTCAACACTTTGTTTATGTTGGTGTGGTGGCGCAGGCCAGTGTGGAGGGCAGGCTGCCGGTCATGGTCTTCCTCCACGGAGGAGGGAGCTTCTGGGGCTCAGCAAGATTGTACCCACCTTACACCCTCCTCAACCAGCGGGTCGTCCTGGTCGTGCCCCAGTATAGGCTTGGCACTGTAGGTAAGTCAACCAACGGGTCATCCTGGTCTAGGGGTTGCCTCAATTACCGTGTTCCGTTGACGCGTCAGAAAATGATCAATCCAAACTGGTGACGCACTGCAAAAAGCACAATGAGTTATATGGGCCACATGACTTCCCCTGTAGTGTCCTAAAGGAGAGGCCATCTGAAGTAGGTGTGATCCTTGCTCGCCTATACCGTCTCTGTCCACGGTCTTTCCCCTTTTGGAGGCATGTCTTGGAGAAACCCACCCCTAAGAAATGAGACCATTCTATCCCTTTCAAGTATTACACCTTTGCTCTTACTACTGTTATCTCCAGTCTATGAGACTCGCCTTAACTTCTGCTTCCTTAAGCACTTAGAATCTTATTCCCTTCTCTTAGATCACCAATAGAGTTTTCGTAATACAACGTCTACTGGTGATCTCTCCGATGTGACTCACCTCTAGTCCTTCTCTCTACGTAATTTTGGTGAATCTTTTGCCATGACACTCGACATCTCCAAGGCATTTGACGGGGTGTGGCAAGTCTCTCCTTTCTCAGTCTCCTTCCTTAAGCTTTTCTGCTTCTCTCTGTTTCCTGGCGCATACCTTTCTTGCTGGTTGTCCCATCGCAACCGTCGGAGATGGGACGACTCCCTTTCATCCTGTCAACAGTGGCCTTCCTCAGGGTTCTGTCCTCTCGCCTATCCTCTTTCTTCTCTATGAATGACCTTATTCTTCAGTCCCTAACCCTTAACACTTTTAAGCCGGCATACCCCAGATCACTCTCTCCCCTCTTTCCTTTACTCACACTGAACTTGTTTCCCCTCTTTATTCTGACCTATAAAGTATGAGGGAGTGGCAATGCAGTAATCTACTTATATTCGAACAAACAATCTGCGGAGACCTCTCCTTTTTTTTCGTCTGCGAACCCTGTTCTATAATCTTCCCATTCACAAAGGATCAGGTCTACAAACACCTGAGGTGCCCTCGTTAATTTCTTCCAAATTCTTTTTCCTCACACTTTAATTCTCGTTTCATCCAGATGACCACGAATCGGGCATGTTGGTTCCCCCCTGCCATTTTGTTTGGAAAGAAATGCATTTCAAAATCAAGACTCATGAAACATGCCAACTGAAGGACATCCTGTAGTGCACTGTAACACCTATGAACATGCTTTTTCAGCCTAATTAGAGAGAAAAACCTCAGCAGCCCAGCATTATAACCATAATCTGCGCTAGTAATATAAGGAAACTTTCGAAGAATGCAAAAGTTATTCGTGCAAACTGCCAGCTACCTTTATACTACCTCCCACTCAAAAATGAAACAGACGAATAAATATATATCCTAGATGATGAAATATGTCAACCTGAGAAGGTGTCAAACAAAAAATCACCAGACTGAAAACTAATTGTATGTAAATCTAGAAAAAAAACGTATGATGCATTCATTTATCCATGGAAAAAAAGTCCATGCACTGAATCGCAAAAATATCAGGCCAGAATTGAAAACAGCACGAATCGAAACAAATTCTAACTGCCTGGCAATATCACGGGGTGAATGCAAATACGGGCAAAGTTACTAAAGCAGAGGGACAGGTTTGTTGTGCGGCGAGTTTAACTACAGAAACTTCTGGAGGAAGTGGAGTGCTTTCGATACCTATGAGTGGACACAGCAGGGAATGAAACCATGGAAGCGGAATTTAGTCACAGGGTGGGAGAGGGAGCAAAGGTTCTGGGAGCACTGAAGAATGTGTGGAAAGAGAGGCCGTTATCTGGGAAGGTGAATATGGGTATGTTTGAAGATACAGTACTCCCAATAATGTTGTATGGAATTGAAGATGTGTGGAGGAGAGTGGAGGTATTAGAAATTGAATATCTAAAGTCAGCTTGTGCTGTGGCGTGGGTTGATCGAGTAAGTATTAAAAGAGTAAGAGAGAGGTGTGGTAGTAAGAAGAGTGTGGTTGAGAGAGTTGAAGAGGGCATGCTGAAGTGATGTGGACACATGCAGAGAATGAGATAGGAGAAGTGACAAAGAGGATGTGTGTGTTAGAAGCGGATGGAACAAGAAAAAAGGGGAGACCAAACTGGAGATGGAAGGATGGAATGAAAAAGATTCTGGGTGATCGGGGCTTCAACATACAGGTAGATAAAAGGCTCGTACTGGACAGAGATAAATAGAATAATGTGGTATACAAGGATTGACGTGCTGTCTATGGACTGAACCATGGCATGTGAAGCGGGGAAATCATGGAAAGGTCTGTGAGGCGCAGTTGTGGATGGGGGAGTGGTTTCGGTGCACTTCACGTGATAGCCAACGAATGGATGTGAGCAAATGCGGCCTTTCTTCGTCTGTTCCTGCCGCTGCCTCGCAAACGCAGGAAACGGCAAAGAAGTGTATGTGTGTGTGTGTGTGTGTTCCATTTTTCCTCGTAATTATTACCCAAATATGTAGATCATGCGCATCACTGTAACTACTGTATATATATATATATATATATATATATATATATATATATATATATATATATATATATATATATATAGAGAGAGAGAGAGAGAGAGAGAGAGAGAGAGAGAGAGAGAGAGAGAGAGTTACGTAGAGTTACACAGATAAACAGTCCACAAAGGTCCAAGGTCCAGGAGAGGCAGTTCGTCCTTAGCACTACTGAACAAGATGCAATCCTCTTAAAGTAGTAGACATGAAGTATGACAAAGCAAAGGCTCTCTCCCCACTCCCCGGTAACACGCCAGACGGGAAACAGGTAAAAAAAAAAATACCTCGCAGGACGCACATGGCCGAAGGATTTTTTTTTTACAGGAAGGACAGAAATCAGAAGGAACTTGAAAATGTATTGAATCACATCACCAGAGACATGCATCCCTTCCTTCATTTTGTATAAAGATAGAAAATAGTACTAAGGTAATCATTATGTGTAAAGATCATACAGTATTTCCTTCTGGTTCCTTTCAGCAGGCTACACGGGTCAATCAGTTTCGATACATCACCGCAGCGTGGTAAAGGCACGATGAGCGGCCGAGAAGGTAAGCATGATATACCAACCCGTTATGATAACTGGAAGCGATTTATTCAGTGCCGAAGAGTGACAGGCGTCGATCACCCGCCATCTTGAAAATATCAACAATGTTGCTCTGAACAACACGTTCTGATAACTTATTTCGCGCGTCCATAATGTCGTTGGTAAAGTAATATTTCCAGCAATCCAGACCGCATCGGTGATCTCTTAAGTTCTAGTCCATTTTCTCTCGTTGGTAGTACAGGTGCGACAGCTGAGAAATTTTCCATATCGACATGGCTGAATCCCTTAAGTACTTTAAAACATTATGATGACTTGCCTTGGAGCCGCTTCTTGCTTATAAAGAATGAATTCAATTCTGTCATTCTGAGCTTATATGGTGTACTGCGTAACGAAGGAATGTATTGCTCTACGTTGTGCTCCTTCCTTCCAATTTAAGACCATCACTGAGGTGGAGAGCCCAGAACTGCACTACATGTTTGAGGTGGGGCATAACTAGACTTACTGTAGGTATAGTTGCAGGGTCACATCTTGGCATTTCTATGTAAAGTCTCTGTGAGTAAATAATTATACCCTATTTGCTTTCTTGGCTGCTTCGTTACAATGCTAGAAAAATCTGAGGGTGTTGTAAACTGGCCCCTAGATCCCTCACACTGGGGGTATCCTAGATCCCTCACACTAAGGATGTTCTAGATCCCTCACACTGGGGGTATCCTAGATCCCTCACACTAAGGATGTTCTAGATCCCTCACACTGGGGGTATCCTAGATCTCTCAAACTAAGGATGTTCTAGATCCGTCACACTAGGAGGTATCCGAGATCCCTCACTCTAGGGATGTTCTAGATCCCTCACACTAGGGGTATCCGAGGTCCCTCACACTAGGGGTATCCGAGGTCCCTCACACTAGGGGTATCCTAGATCCCTCACACTAAGGATGTTCTAGATCCCTCACACTAGGGGTATCCGAGATCCCTCACACTAGGGATGTTCTAGATCCTCGCACTAGGGGTATCCTAGATCCCTCACACTTGGGATGCTCTAGGTTCCTCACACTAAGGGTGTCCCATATCTTGTCCATAATCGAATTTCTCGTTGAGGTTTGCCACACGCAACACAAATTTATGTGCTGCAAATGGCAATTGCCATTTCCTTGACCGCTCAGCTATTCTATCTAGATCCTCTTGTAATGTGAACTTATCTTCTTCAGTTATTACAGCATTGCCGATCTTCTGAGAATTTGGACACCAGGTTATCCAGCCTTACATTTCTCTATCAAGTGTTTATCTCTTACTCCTAATGCTCTGCTTAAGGCGCAGCTACCTACATTTTCTCACGGAAGAGGGCCGACCATATCACTATTATCGGATCTGCCTCTCGTTGTGCCAATCACCTCTACAGCACCCTCCAAATTAGTAGTCATTTGGTGAATATCGCTGTTCCCAACATTAACCACTAAACATGACTTTATAACTGGTACTTTAATTTCCTTTACCTTTTGGTTATTGTGGGAAATTTTAGTACCAGGATAAACGTGAGAAGTTCTCTTAGCCCCCGAGTTCCCAGCCATGTGTTTACCCAGATTTTTGATTAGTGAATTTCCTAGAATCATGGAACTATCATCGTCACTCATGTCTTCCAAGTCGCTGAGGACTGCAGAGCGAGTGCTCGTAAGTGGGGCCAACAGGGGTGGGAGGGAGGAAGTAGGCACATGAGGAAGCGGGAGGGGAGCGGTTGAGGTGGGGTGGTGACTGAGGTGTGACGTAAACTTGGAGGAGCTTAAGGGATTAAGGCGAAGAGGGCCCTGGGTCTTGGGACCTTGGTGTAGGGAGGGGACTTGGGGTGAGAGAAGGTAGCAGGAAGGGAGAGGGTGAACATGATGAGGTTCAGAAGGGGATGAAGGAGGGGCGGGGCGGGGCGGGGCAGGTAGTGGACGCTTATGATGGGGAACAGGGGAGAGGTACGAGTGGAGTAGGGGTGGATCAGGACGGCGAATGAGTGAGGGGAGGGAGGCAAGCGCTGGCTGGAGACAGAGTGGGAGGTCGTGACGGCGCTCCATTTTTAATCGCTGTCTTTTTTTATCCTTGAGTGAGAGTACTTGTGAGCAGCATTTGTTCAACCTCATTTCCCCCTTAGATTACAGCTTCACTTATCGGGGTCGTATCAGACTTTGAAACACTGCTGCCCAGATAACTGATGGTCTTGACAGATGTGGTTGTACCCGGTGCATTCTCTCACAAGCATCACCAACAGTGGCTTTTATCTTTATGTGAAATTCATGAGCCACGCATTGACGTACATTTCTGTGGATATTCCATTGGTAATCGGTCATATCTTTTCCACACCAGGTGAAAGCCAGGAAGAATGTTTTCCTTCCTCCTCCCATTTTTTTTTTCAACCACACTAATCACTTAAAAGCTTACACGGTGACCTTCACTCCTACAGGCACTGTCTCACTGTCTTAATCTCATGGCAGCCGAGACAGCACGTAATCATGACTGCCTCATATACGCCCCATGTACACAAACCTGTATACCCTAGTCATGCCCCTAAGCTTTCGGCAGGGTTTCTCTCAACGGAAGACTCGATAATGCCGGGCAACCTAGGCGTGAAGGACCAGTCCTTGGCGCTCCGCTGGGTCCAGAGGAATATCCATGTCTTCGGCGGCGACCCCGACAGAGTCACCCTCTTCGGGGAGAGCGCTGGTGCCTCCAATACCCACCTACATGTTCTCTCGCCAAAATCTGCAGGTGGGTGCCCGCTTCATTACCGCACTATACTTGAGTTAGGCAAACAGAAAGTATTTCATTTTATTATAAATATGACGTACTCTATTCAACCGTGTGTGTGTTTGTATGTGTGTGTGGCGCGCGCGCGCGCGTGTGTGTGTGTGTGTGTGTGTGTGTGTGTGTGTGTGTGTGTGTGTGTGTGTGTGTGTGTGTGGTGGGTGGGTGGGTGGGTGGGTGTGTATCATTACCTCTTATTTACTATGTTTGTTGCACCCTCTCTTAACCATGTGTTTGCTTTGAAGAATGTATGTGAGAAATACTTAGAAAAACAAATGGATTTGTATGCAGCATTTATGGATCTGTAGAAAGAATATGATAGAGTTGATAGAGATGCTCTGTGAAAGGTATTAAGAATATATGGTGTGGGAGGAAAGTTGTTAGAAGCAGTGAAAAGTTTTTATCAAGGATGTAAGGCATGTGTACGTGTAGGAAGAGAGGAAAGTGATTGGTTCTCAGTGAATGCCGGTCTGCGGCAGGGGTGCGTGATGTCTCCATGGTTGTTTAATTTGTTTATGGATGGGGTTGTTTTTGGTTTCCGAGATAATGTTCTCACCTTCAAATTTTTCAACGCTCCCAGAACTTTCGCCTCCTCCCCCACCCTGTGACTCACTTCCACTTCCATAGTTCTATCCGCTACCAAAGCCACTCTCAGACATCTAAAACACTTCACTTCCTCCAGTTTTTCTCTATTCAAACTTACCTCCCAACTGACTTGTCCCTCAACCCTAATGTACCTAATAACCTTGCTCTTATTCACATTTACTCTCAGCTTTCTTCTTTCACACACTTTACCAAACTCAGTCACCAGCTTCTGCAGTTTCTCATCCGAAGCAGCCACCAGCGCTGTATCATCAGCGAACAACAGCTGACTCACTTCCTAAGCCCTCTCATCCACAACAGACTGCATACTTGCCCCTCTCTCCAAAACTCTTGCATTTACCTCCCTAACAACCCCATCCATAAACAAATTAAACAACCATGGCGACATCACGCACCCCTGCCGTAAACCGAGTCACTGTGAACCAATCACTTTCCTCTCTTCCTACTCGTACACGTGCCTTACATCCTCGATAAAAGCTCTTCACTGCTTCTAGCAACTTGCCTCCCACACCATATATTCTTAATACCTTCCACAGAGCATGTCTATCAGATCCGTTAATACTGCATACAAATCCATTTGTTTTTCAAAGTATTTCTCACATACATTCTTCAAAGCAAACACCTGATCCCCACATCCTCTACCACTTCTGAAACCACACTGCTCTTCCCCAATCTGATGCGCTGTACATGCCTTCACCCTCTCAATCAATACACTCCCACATAATTTCCCAGAAATACTTAACAAACATATACCTCTGTAATCTGAACACTCACCTTTATCCCCTTTGTCTTTGTACAATGGCACTATGCATGCATTCCGCCAATCCTCAGGAACTTCACCATGAGCCATACATACATTAGATATCCTTATCAACCAGTTAACAACACAGTCACCCCCTTTTTTAATAAATTTCACTGCAATACCATCCAAACCCGCCGCCTTGCCGGCTTCCATCTTCCGCAAAGCTTTCACTACCTCTTCTCTGTTTACCAAACCATTCTCCCTAACCCTCTCACTTCACACACCATCTCGACCAAAACACCCTATATCTGCCACTCTATCATCTAACACATTCAACAAACCTTCAAAATACTCACTCCATCTCCTTCTCACATCACCACTACTTATTACTTGTTGACCCGTTCAAAATAACCATACAGGTGTTTTGGACTGACTCCAAATTACTAGCAACGGAAGACCAGAGTGGGTGGCGTTCACTCCACGTTCGTGGTCTTAGGTGCAGACAAGGAGATGTTCACCGAACGCTTGGCAGTTCTAAAAGCAAGTGCAATCTGACAATCCCTCCGTACGTCCAGCAGGGATAGTGGGGTCAGACCTTGATCATCACTATCTCTCTGAACTACACCTGTAGAGGCGCTAGATTTAGACCGGTGTCGTATGATCAGTAATCCTTTTCTCCCCCATATATCATCTAGGTACAGTACCATACTGTCCCTCTGGTTTAGTCCCTCAGCAACAGTGACTTTTGCCTTGATCTACAGCATCAGGCAAACGAAGCAAAGACCTAACGCCATACGAGCACATCCTATAAAAAACACAGCAGCTATGTGAGGATAGGTGTAGCTAGAAACACTGAAGTCTAAGGTGAGAAATGCAGATCCCTAAATCTCATTTTCTTTCATCTTCAAATTACCACTTCCCTTTGCTCTTTCGAAAATTTAATCCAGTCAACTTATATACAACAACGATCTAGCTTGTGAGGACGGTCAGTAATTATCACATTCAGTCCTCATCACTGGATACCGCAACCCAACTTTAAAACTTGACGTAAAAATTTTCATCATTAGAGCAACTGGATATAATTTTAGATTATACATTCTGTGGAAAAATAAAAAAAAATAATATTTCACGGATTTTGTAATGATTCTCAAAAACAGTTATAGTTTATCAGGTACTGTTTCCTTGAGCAGATAAACATACACGAGGAACTGATACTTCCAGATGACCTACATACCCATGAAGAACTAACTGGACATTGCCACGTAACGCCGTACATCATGACCCAGCCGATGATCTGAATATTTCTCAACAACTTGAGCTTGACAGTATAATGGTTGATCACGACTGTTACGATCCTTGAACAGAACGTTACGTTCCTTAAGCATCTTAGTGGCACGATCCTTTACGATCCTGGAGCACGACAGTACCATCCTTGAGCACAATGGTTCGATCCTTCAGCACAAAGGTAGGAAGTACAGTGAGTAGAAGGAGTGCGATCCTTGAGCGTCACCATACAACGATTCCTGGGTATGATGGTGAAGGATTTCTCATCCGACTCGCTAAGGGTTAACTCAAAAGCCAGGCCTTCATAAACAAGGATCATTCCGTTGGGCTCAAGGGTCGTGCACCGTGTTCATGGGCCGTACCGTCGTGCTCAAGGGATCAAACCCCTGAACCATAAGCCGAGGTCTCAAACCCTTTTCCAGGTCTCTTTTCTAGGGCCATCCTACAATCGGGCACGGCCCTCTGCCCCTTCGCTGTGACGGAGGGACACAGGAAGATGGCGATTGACTGGGCCCAGAGGCTGGGTTGTCCCGATACCAGCGACTCCCGGCAAATCCTCTCCTGCCTCCAACGGGTGGACATCCGGAAGCTGACGATAGTCCCTACACAGACTTTTGTAAGGCTTGCTCTATCTGTTTGGTTCAGCTGCTGATCCAACTGTAACGTAATAACCCTCATGATTAGTGTATCTTAACTCCGCGAGAATGACAGTAGCAGGATCCTTAAACACAACGGTATGACCCTCGAACGTGATGGTTCGACTCTTGGGTTAGATGGCCTCGATCTTTGGACAAATTTCCAAGAGTCTTACCCGTCAGGCTCAAGAGTCTTGCTGTCGTGTTCAAGGTTTAAAAGTGGATATTGTATACAATTGTCACAAGGCTGAATCGACAGCATGCGACGATCAACGACTCTCCTGTCTCAGGTATGGTTCCTGCTGCCAGCGGTGCTGCTGCCGCGCGTAGACGGTGACTTCCTGCCTTCCGACCCCGCAACGCTGATCAGCGAGGCCAGACACTCGAAGGTCGACCTCATCACCGGCATCAACGATCATGATGGATCCTTCATCACACACGGCAAGGAATACCATCACCACCGCCACAAATAAAGAAACCACATAACCAACATCCACACACATTCATGTCTAACACTAGTGCATGACGTACTCACATTGTGATAGTATAAAGTGCTGTGGTAACGTGAAGACGAAGCAACACACAATAATTTGGGTAGCACTAATGTCTGTACACACTTCCTACAACTTTGTGCGTGGGAGTAAAACTCAGTAACCCCTTGAGAACGACGGTAAGAACCTCAAACAAAAGGGTACGACTCTTAGGTATGACCTGTGTGACCTCTGACCTTGACTCATAATTGTCAGGTCTAAGGCTGGGTCATCATAACCACGGATTGTACCGTTGTGTTCGAGGGGTTCAAACACAATGCAGACTTTCTTCTGATACTGACTCCATTCTTCCCTGAGAAAGTTTGCTCAGTCTCAAACGTTTTCAGTCGGGTACAGACAAAGTTCTTTAGATTCATCTGATAAACTTGCTTACTAAAGCTGAGCCGCGGCATTTTCATAGAACTTCATGCACTTTGCCTTCCCTTTCAATAGAGTTCCACCTGATAACTTCTGAAGAATCTGTTTGAGCCCGCTTACTTGTAAGTGTTGTAGGAGTGTTTAGTATGTTTCTCTTTTCAGTGCTAAACTCACTGTCTCAAGTACGTTTTTCTCCTCGTGTTTGTAGTGCTGTTCCACAATGAAAACATGCTGGCTCAGCTCAGAGACAACCTCACCGAGATTGGACCCATTAGCCTCTTACTTTATGAGGACAAGCAGACCTCCCTCACCATCGCCTCTCGGATCTTCGACCACTACCTGGGTGGGGCAAGTGTGGACGTTGCTCACAGCGACGACGTCACGGAGGTAAGGATCCTACGGAACTTGATCAGCGTATTAGCTGTCGCGATTGCATCCAGTTCTTCCTGCTTCACCCATTTAGCATATGGATCTACGAGTTCTAGGAACTCTACAGGGTTCTACTGTGTAAATGTCCACTTGCAGTTTGTGGAAATGCTGTATACTGTTAGCGCCTCCTCCCTTTGGTCTTCTCCGGAGCCTCTTGCCGAATCTGTTGGCTTCCACCACCAACCATCCTTGTGTGGGTCCCTTTGTTCATTTATTGACGAGGTTCCTCTGATGTGTCGTTCCATCAGTGTCTAAAAAGTATAATTCAGTCTTTTCTCTCGAGTTAACATTACTCTTGTTTTCCTTTTTGAAATACTGTCTCCGGCGTCACAGTCTTGCCAAGGGTTTTATGGTGGTGCGTCGTATTCAAGGATCGTATTATCGCGTTTGCAATACTGGTACACATGCCATCCTAACACATACTTCAATTCGCACGGCCTTCTATGAGCACAACACTATTACACTTTTCCTCTTCTATTTCCAGTTTCCACTTTTGATTTACACTTGTAACAAAAAATTCCTAACATGTAAAAACAATTGAAATGCTACACCCTCATTTACGTAAGTCGTAGATACAGCCAAACTTACGTTGTAAACCGTTACATACATACACAAATACAAACAGAGGCACAACCTCCTAGGCTTTATCACTGCTATAATCCCAACAAAGTGGAGCTTTTCCTCACCTGACTCATCGTCCTATTCTGCCACCACACAGCTGTACACACACCAGTCTTCGGGGTGCCCAACGACCTGTCGGCACGGCTCCACGCCAGGAACACCAACCCAGACAGGAACACCTACATCTTCCAGCTGATGCATCGCGGCCAACACTCCATCTCGGACCTGCTGAACGTACAAGTTGGGAAACACTGTAAGTAAAGCAAACCTTTTGTTGCTGTTGTTGTCGTTGTTGATGTTCAGACCGCTTGATTGATATTTCAAAAGCATGTTAGTTCGCGCTATGAAGAGAACCTTTAATTCCTCACGTACCAAAGGATCTTGATAAAGTCTTTCATCAGAGGTGCATGAAGAACATATGGTACCAGAACGTAAGTGAAGGGTTTTCGTATGAACTGGGCGAGTGAATTTACGTGAGACAATGAGTTTGACTATGGAATCATCATTATCATTAACTAAGCGTAAACACAAGAACAAGACTTCTCACCACAGATGCACA
>NC_092239.1:17603319-17680819 GCF_036320965.1 Panulirus ornatus
GTTAAGATGTCTTCCTTTAGAAATCGCGTCAGTAATGTGATAACAACCGATCAGGTGTTTTACACGAATTCGTCCACTGCAGCACACAGTCTGCGATATGTGTCGTAAATAGGACACAGCAGATCTAAAGAAATATCGCAACAGTAAACACTGCAAAAATAGATACAGCTGGTATCATCAATGATACTGCGTCATTATTAGCCGATAACATTACGAATAAGCATTGAACGAGAATGTAGTTAGTCAATTATTTTCTACAAAAATGGTTCGCATCATGCTATATGCAGCGGTAACGGGGACACAAGAAGGCTATTGTGCAGCAGTGGGGAGTCGGTGATAGCTTGAAAAATTACTGGCGTTCGGGTAGGTTGTTTATTTTGCAGATGTCAGATATCTTGGGTTGACATTAGCTTACCCTACCTTACCCCACCTCAACGTAACAAAGAGACTGCGTGAGGGAAAATATCGATGTCAAAGATATATTGGTCGGCAAAATAATGTTTCACCCATCCGCAACTACTAGTCGGCAATATAAACACCACCTTAGGTACTGCATCACAGGGAAGAGGTAAAGGGTCGGGAAGTAAGTAGTATCGTATTTCTAGATCCCGGACAGGTGCTACTGTAAACTTAATTGCAGATGTTTACACTCATATCGCAGGGACTAGATTACGGCTTTGCAACAGTTGCCGCCATAACCGAGCACACGCTCTGCTGAACCCACACTGCTTTATCCGGCTAAGCCCGTCGATACTGTCTAGATGACGGCGTCACGCTATCGTACCCATGGGTTGTACCGTCGTGCTCGTAAGGCCACATTTTATCACTCATATCTTATCTTCGTTACTTTTGATATTATAATGTTAAGTGAACCTACAAGGGAGCACGTTAGATTTTCATACATACTAATGAACTAACAAAGATTAATTAGTAACAATATTCGCGATCCGATCTCTGCAATCATTGAACTGTAATTCAGCGATAGATTCCAATGAATAATTCTTATAATCATGCAGTATTTTCATTCAGCAGTCATCCACACGACCGATCCTGGGATTAACGTAGATTAAAGCGCTGTCTAGCGTTGATCTACAGCGAAAATTTTCTTACACTGTACGGCCGAAAAAGTATATTTTTTCCTGCACAAAGTAACTGACATCAATGTGCCTATGTTTTTGTAACATATTTTCTCCTATTGATTTATGCTTTATTCTTACCTGGTCTCTTTTAACACCTGTGATTCCTCTGTACCCATATCTAAAGCCTATCGTTTTACGTATATTCTTAACAAGGCAACACCCTAATCTGACATCTTCCCCATAAGGCCAAATGCTTTCTCTTTCAAAATTTACGCATAACAAACTATTTTACCACATCATCAGTTTGTGTTCATTTCCTACGTATAATCAATTATAATACGGTTTCAGAGAAAATGTAACAGCTACTTTAATGCTGATTATTACTAACCTTTTCTTGCCTATGCTGCACGCTGTTCTTAGAGCACGTAGCTTCAACACATCTTACGGTCTCTGACTACCTGACTCACCAGAAAATCTTTATCTTCCGTTACATGCATCTGGTATTGTAGAACATAACACATACCTGCATTCTAATGACAGAAGTGAAATCGTGGGAAGACATTCTTTCAATTTTTCTGACTTACAAGAATCAGAAGCACAGGAGGATCGAGCAGTGTTCAACAGGGTTCTCCTCTATGGCAGGACATGATTAATGTGTCAAAGCAGGTTAGGTGCTTTGGTGAACGCAAACAACTGACCTTACCTATGAGACGGCTTCTCTCATGGCTGCACGATACAGTTTTCTCAATCGTAAGCTAAGTAAAGTAAATTTATGCGGACGCCGAAAACTTCTATTTACAGTCGCTGCCATATTGGTTGTTGTCAGGAACGACTGTAGTGGCCGCGTTCAGTCAATATAAACAAAACAGATGATGGGGTGCGTTAGCACTGTAATGCGATTTCTTTTTTCCAGGCTGTAAAGTATAATGTAACTGATCTCTTTCACTGACTTTATATAAAAAAGAACTGAGTTTAGATCGACATAGTTTAAAAAGACAACATTAACGCTCACGGGAATACTTTCAAGTATATTTTCATCCAAATTTGGCCATTTTTTGCCATTTCTACATTAAGTTCGAACTAAAACCGGAATCAACCGCTACTTTTTCAGTTATCAGACATTTATATATAAGTACGGTCATATTAGATCTGATAAGATAAACTAAGACGAAAAAGTTTGTTGCGAATTGTGATAAGACGGGTAAGACAAGTCTGATTAGATATGCACAGTTTATATATGCTTTGTCTATAACTATCCCAGGACCAATTTCCTTGAGAGAGTCACGGCGGATCAGGGCCTTTTTAAAGGTTCCTTCAACCCAAGGCTGTATTTCTTCCATTAGTAGGAAAATACGGACTCTTTCGAGTCAGAAATTCTTTGACGAGAGTTTACATCCAAAGATACAGCCTCGTCATCAAAGGCGACTTTTCACATGAAACCTCGAGCAGGCGGGGTCCGGTAACACCGCGATGTGTGTGTATATATATATATATATATATATATATATATATATATATATATATGATATATATATATATATATATATATATATATATATATATATATATATATATATATATATATATATAATTGCAGGGTAAGGTTAGGTTAGGCAGGACTTACATTAAACTGAATTTTTTTTGCATCATCATATTCTGTGTTCAATTGGTAAATGGGATTGACCAAGAGGATATATGTGTCGGAGGTGGAGGGAACGAGGAGAAGAGGGAGACCAAATTGGAGGTGGAAAGATGGAGTGAAAAAGATTTTGTGTGATCGGGGCCTGAACATGCAGGAGGGTGAAAGGAGGGCAAGGAATAGAGTAAATTGGAGCGATGTGGTATACCGGGGTTGACGTGCTGTCAGTGGATTGAATCAAGGCATGTGAAGCGTCTGGGGTAAACCATGGAAAGCTGTGTAGGTATGTATATTTGCGTGTGTGGACGTATGTATATACATATGTATGGGGGGGTTGGGCCATTTCTTTCGTCTGTTTCCTTGCGCTACCTCGCAAACGCGGGAGACAGCGACAAAGTATAATAAAATAATAAAAATAATAAATATATATATATATATATATGATATATATATATATATATATATATATATATATATATATATATATATATATATATATATATATATATATATATATATATAAGGTTCGATCAATTAGTTTTTGATAATGAACTGATTAAAGAATGAATGTGATTTTCATTTCAGAGTTCTCCTCGTCGAAAGAGTTTTAGCCTAACGGTTGCAAAATATTGCCAGTGTTAGAAATATATCAACTGAACTTTTTTAGCCAGCAACAGCACTCAACAGGACAAAAGTACACACTAATTCAGTCCAACATTTCACTTTTATTTTGCCCTTGTTATTGGCTACATACAGTACACACACGCTCGGGACGAAACTACAACATACAGAGGGAGACACCCTACATCACAATACCTCACCTCCCGTCAACTTTAACATTCCTCCGAGGTTGTTAATTTCCCGAATGTGATAAGGGATGTCTGCTGTAGGGGAGACTGGAAGTTATACAGAGAGTGTCACCCGGCCACGGCCTGGTTCCGGGTAAACAATGTAATTTTTAACCTGATAATGAATGCCTATCTTGCCATAAATACAATGAACAATGGAAGATTTTTTATACATAAATTCATACAGTATTTATAAGTAATCTGAATGCAGACATCTGAATATATTTATATATATATATACCTCTTGATAATGTACATGCCATGAGAATGAGTGTGAATCTCATTTACACGGAAAGGAAAATGTTAAAAGGTTTTCACATTCACATTTTGTAATTTCAGACACTATACACTTGGTGTTAAAAAATCTCTTCAATCATGAAGACAATATCTGCCGAAGAAAATAAATAATTTCAACACTACAACAACCTGCAAACGCTGAACACGGGAGAACATTGTGGTAACATCCAATGATAGTCACGATACATTCTGGTTGTGAAGAAGACACTTTGAACTATATACATCTTCATACTCTAGACTATCCTTAACCCTAATGACTAGACATTGCACTCATCCGACCCAGTCACCTAAGGAGACTTGTCTGTATTGCTATATGTACACCAGGACGAACTTACTGTCGGTTTGAGTATTACTTACAACTTACGATAGACTAGATCAGTACGCTCCTCCAGTAGGTCTCAGACCTGAGAGTACATACAGTAAACAGACATTACCTTATCTCCCAGATAACATAAAAATAATGCCTGAGAGCAAATTAAAGATAATACCTCAGTACGAGAATCAGAATATTTTAGTTTCATTAGACACAACACGTGAGTTAAGTCTTTCATATGGCAGTTCTCACTACACTATATACAAGATAAGACTTCAGTACATTTGGTCCATTCTTTCAGGTTATCACTAGCAAGGATTTCGTAATCTTTTTATGCTTCGCTTTCCGAAATCCTTCCTCGTTCATAGAATTAAGTGACCAAAGACTTTACTGACAACATCGTACATCAAGCATCTTTCTGGGGTGGACGTCACTCACATTCGTAACCAAATTCTGTATTACACTGCCTGAGCCACTAAAGGTGCACAGGTACGGCAATTATAAACACACTTTCTGCAAAGAAATAGAATTCAGTTTTCAGCGAGAAGATCGCTTTTTTACTTACAGAAACTATGAACTTCATGGGATCCCACGAAGAGCTCAGATGCCAGTACTCACTCTAGCGACGTCTTACCTAGCAAGCCAGTAGAAACACCTTGGTGGTAGGAGACCCGAACTTTTTATTAACACCTTGCTTTAAGCTGGCACCGGAGTGAGTTGTGGCACCTTCATAATAAGTATCTCCTACGTCTTTGGTATGTTGCTGCGATACGTCACTCTGGCACTCAAAGACCACCAGAAGTATTAACGTGAAACAAATCAACAAAACACATAAATAACCTAGTCCTAGAAAATTTTCTTAGTATTTACAACAACAGCAGCAAAATATGTGAGCACGTGCACTGTCAATACAAAACAGACTTTGTGATCTGTGTTTACAAAGAGATAGCCTGAGCCAACATACACGGGGCCTGGTAGAACTCCTGCTATATGAGAGGATACACCATAATTTATTTAGCTACGAATTCACTGTTTACTGAAAAAAAATCTAGAAAATGTCAATAGTTTACAAGAACGAATGTGGTTTATACTTCCATATGCTAATGCCTTCAAGCCGGTCCCCTCAAATGATGTTTCGCTCTTCGCTATCGTCTGGTGTTTTTGTGTAGGTTAATCATGAAGCTCGAAGAAACAGGGATAAGTTACGTGGGAAATATGTATGGAATATGGCTAAGAGAGGAAAAGATAAGTTGTGTATTGAAGAAATGTAGTGGTATATGGTAAGGCAATTATAAAGACTTTTGGGGAAAATTATAGCTTAACAGGAAGTATACAGTAGATAGAAAATGTAAGAAGAAAAAAAAAAGGACCCTAAGAACGCTTAGTGATAAAGGAGGTTCAAAGAGCATATATGGATTTTATTAATACCTTGGAGTATAGCATGAGTGGAGAGGGTATAGGAGTGAAGTTAATCTAGAAATATCATAGATACAGTAGGACTGGGTAAGTTGTAGATATAGGATTATCTGCATATAGTACTACAAATAATAAATGCAGGAAATTCTTAGTAATTACTGATTAACACAAGAACATGCTGGCGAAATTTGAAATGGGGATAATCAATTTACTGTATTACAAAGATAGAAAAAGTCATAAGGTAGAAGTTGAGGGGCATATCTGTTAAATCTTAGATAAAATGTAAGAGGATTTACAGCGGAGTTTATGAGTTATAAAACATAAAAAGAAAATCTTTGGGGAATATTCTGCACGCATTATTGTTCTGAATGCAGGTAAAGGCATACATGATATGGGCAGAAGAACTTGTAGCCAGACACAAGAAGGCCGAGAATAGGGTACACAATGAGCTTCAGAACTGGAAAAAGCGACTGGAGAGAAGGAGGAGTGTAGCCTAGCTCGACACATACCGGCCTGCTTGAGAAAGACTTAAGATGGGTCTCACAGCGCAGTAACCACTTCTCTTATGGTTATATTTCATAGCATTTGTAATAACAGGTCAGTGATTTATTTTGCCAAATACTCCGAAGTAAATTTACTGCATGCGATATATATTAAATTATTTCCTATAACAACTAGTTTTGAATTTGTTTAATAATTTCCTCTATTGCTTGAATTACAGGACAGAGAAGCGATCATCGATAACAGGAAACTCAAGAAGATATGTGTTCTGCACGCATTTCAACCTACTTTAAACAATACAATGTTATATAGAATAGGAAGGGTTACTAGATCACTCGTCTTGTGATAGATTGTGAGTATATGAACCACATTCGGAAAAAGCTCTTAAGGAAGGTGCCCACGAAAAAACCTATCACAGTCCTTGATATTTAGACAGGCAGTCAAGACAAAGAAACAAGACACAGAGTTTCTTTTTTGGGTCATTGAGTACTCTTTCTGAATTTGCTGTTTTTTTTTTCTTCATTTTTTTTACAATTTTTCCTATAGACAACAACTACGAGGAACTGTTCCACTGTGGTATGGAATGATGAGTCAAGCCCTCGGACAAGGGGGATGTCATCGATGCTCCTGGTCACATGATTCAGTACACTACATGGAAATGATGACTGCACCTCATACATCAATAGAGTGCAGAGCAGTCCTTTGGCTCTTTGTTGTCCTTAAAACATTTCGCCTTTGGCACAAAAATAATAATACGAAGTTAGGCACTACATTTTTTTTCTGCCAAAAATTCTTCTATAAGATACGTGTGTAATTATCCGTCTGAACAGATAAAATCTCAAATTGTCTTTAAACTAGCAGATGATGCTCAGTTTAAATCACCTTTTACATACGAGCACCATACATTAAACATGCATTATGTTTCCCAAGAACGTGGCTTAATATTTTTCCTATTATGCGCAGCACAGTCAACAAGCATCCGCACAAGAATGTCTGGCCACATCCTGTTGAAACCCTGTTATGTAGGAGCAGCTCCAGCCAGGGAGGCGGAGTCATGTCTCGTTTTTATGAGTGAGGTCAACCTGAGTGTGACCTAGGTTACGAGGAGTCATCACTGCTTGATTCGTGATTTTGTTGTTGCTGTTCCTGTTGCTTGCGTGCAGCCTCTTCCTTCTGCTGATGCTCTGGGTCTTTCATAGTGGCGGCGACGTAATCAATAGGTCCACTGCCCGAGGAGAACTCCATCTCGATGCGGTACTCGTGGCGAGCCAAGTACCTCACGTACTTCTCCGGCGGATCTTCACTGGTGACGGACACGGAACGCATCACACAGTGGCTTACGGTGGTGGCTGGCATGGTAAACTCCACGTAGCAGTATTTATCCAGAGATTCAGGCATCTGGTCATAGGCAGTGAGGTTCATGCGGCAGGAGAAGGAGTGAGTGGTGTAGGCGCCCTGACCTTCCTTGGGCAGGCGGGACATCCTCCACACGATGGCCCGGTGCTGGTGTTCGTACTTGGCTTGACCTGAAGTGACTTCCATGAGCGCCGACTCCGCTGTCTCGACGGCACCCATCAGCCGCTCGATACCCTTGACCTTACCCGTTCTGTTGGGAGAGTCGGACAGGTTAAGGCAAGGCAGAGGACATGCACAACACTGACATGGTTCTCAATAGGTAACACATGTTACCTTTTATACAAAGATGATGGCAGAAGTTGTATCTTGCAGCTTAAAAGTTACATGGCATTATTTTACATTAAAACTTAAAAAATTCTAGATTAAGGTTTAGAATCTTGGAACGAAAGGTGAAGTTATACTACTAAAAAAGAGGTATCAAACATAAGTACCATATTTCCTGGCACAGTGCAGGAAGTAGGGTAGTAACTTAAGAAAGAGATACAAAAACATGAAAGTTTAGTGTGAGGTGAACAAATGGACATTTTGAAACTGGGCTTCTGAGGATTTTCACCGTCATAACACTACAGGAAATAATAATAGTAATAAAAAAAGAACGAACATTGCTAACAGTTGCTGAAAGATCATATGAAGAATGCATATTGACGGGTTATGAATGTGAATTCAGTCTTTTTAACCTTTATTCATAAGTGAGGTTTCTTATTCTCGAGATCATTTTTATCATTCGCCTTTGTACTCTAAACAATCTAAATCAACTGCATAGTATGGAGCCTAAAAATGTACCGTATAATCCAAATGTGGTCTCACCAGCGCAAGATGAAGTTGCAATAATACTCTAGAAGTTTCATTGCTAACAGTCCTAGTAATGAACCCTAACATCCTATTAGCCTTACTATACACGAATACATTGTTGCCGCGGCTTGAGATCCTTGCTCACCAGTACTCCTAAATCTCTTTTGCATTCTATTTTACCAATAGCAATATCGTCCAGTTTGTGATTAGTGTTCCTGTTTTTACCCACATTAAGTGTTGTGCATTCATCTATGTTGAATTCCATTTTTCATGCACTCGCCCATTCTGATAATCCAAATCTATCTGAAAATTTATTGAGTTTCCATCAGAGTCAATCACGATTCCTATTTTTATATCATCGAAAAATTTACTCATGTCACTGGTTATTCCAATATCCAGATCGTTATATATATATATATATATATATATATATATATATATATATATATATATATATATATATATATATATATATATATTTTCTTTTTTTTTTGTCGCTGTCTCCCGCGTTTGCGAGGTAGCGCAAGGAAACAGACGAAAGAAATGGCCCAACCCACCCCCATACACATGTATATACATACGTCCACACACGCAAATATACATACCTACACAGCTTTCCATGGTTTACCCCAGACGCCTCACATGCCTTGATTCAATCCACTGACAGCACCGTCAACCCCGGTATACCACATCGCTCCAATTCACTCTATTCCTTGCCCTCCTTTCACCCTCCTGCATGTTCAGGCCCCGATCACACAAAATCTTTTTCACTCCATCTTTCCACCTCCAATTTGGTCTCCCTCTTCTCCTCGTTCCCTCCACCTCCGACACATATATTCTCTTGGTCAATCTTTCCTCACTCATTCTCTCCATGTGCCCGAACCATTTCAAAACACCCTCTTCTGCTCTCTCAACCACGCTCTTTTTATTTCCACACATCTCTCTTACCCTTACGTTACTTACTCGATCAAACCACCTCACACCACATATTGTCCTCAAACATCTCATTTCCAGCACATCCATCCTCCTGCGCACAACTCTATCCATAGCCCACGTCTCGCAACCATACAACATTATTGGAACCACTATTCCTTCAAACATACCCATTTTTGCTTTCCGAGATAATGTTCTCGACTTCCACACATTCTTCAAGGCTCCCAGAATTTTCGCCCCCTCCCCCACCCTATGATCCACTTCCGCTTCCATGGTTCCATCCGCTGCCAGATCCACTCCCAGATATCTAAAACACTTCACTTCCTCCAGTTTTTCTCCATTCAAACTCACCTCCCAATTGACTTGACCCTCAACCCTACTGTACCTAATAACCTTGCTCTTATTCACATTTACTCTTAACTTTCTTCTTTCACACACTTTACCAAACTCAGTCACCAGCTTCTGCAGTTTCTCACATGAATCAGCCACCAGCGCTGTATCATCAGCGAACAACAACTGACTCACTTCCCAAGCTCTCTCATCCCCAACAGACTTCGTACTTGCCCCTCTTTCCAAAACTCTTGCATTCACCTCCCTAACAACCCCATCCATAAACAAATTAAACAACCATGGAGACATCACACACCCCTGCCGCAAACCTACATTCACTGAGAACCAATCACTTTCCTCTCTTCCTACACGTACACATGCCTTACATCCTCGATAAAAACTTTTCACTGCTTCTAACAACTTGCCTCCCACACCATATATTCTTAATACCTTCCACAGAGCATCTCTATCAACTCTATCATATGCCTTCTCCAGATCCATAAATGCTACATACAAATCCATTTGCTTTTCTAAGTATTTCTCACATACATTCTTCAAAGCAAACACCTGATCCACACATCCTCTACCACTTCTGAAACCACACTGCTCTTCCCCAATCTGATGCTCTGTACATGCCTTCACCCTCTCAATCAATATCCTCCCATATAATTTACCAGGAATACTCAACAAACTTATACCTCTGTAATTTGAGCACTCACTCTTCTCCCCTTTGCCTTTGTACAATGGCACTATGCACGCATTCCGCCAATCCTCAGGCACCTCACGATGAGTCATACATACATTAAATAACCTTACCAACCAGTCAACAATACAGTCACCCCCTTTTTTAATAAATTCCACTGCAATACCATCCAAACCTGCTGCCTTGCCGGCTTTCATCTTCCGCAAGCTTTTACTACCTCTTCTCTGTTTACCAAATCATCTTCCCTAACCCTCTCACTTTGCACACCACCTCGACCAAAACACCCTATATCTGCCACTCTATCATCAAACACATTCAACAAACCTTCAAAATACTCACTCCATCTCCTTCTCACATCACCACTACTTGTTATCACCTCCCCATTTGCGCCCTTCACTGAAGTATATATATATATATATATATATATATATATATATATATATATATATATATATATATATATATATATATATATATATATATATATATATATATATATATATATATAACGAAAAAGAACGGTCCCAAGATTGCAAGATTAACCCCTGAGGAACACTACTGGCCACATTGCCGCACTTCGATGTAACTCCGTTGATGCATACCCTCTGTTTTCTTCTATCAGTGAGCCACGCCCTAATCCAATTAAATACACAACCCCAGATGTTGCGTGCCGCTATTTTTCTAAGCACGACATACTCGTCCATCAGAACGACAGTCGATCATGGGGCACAACGGTATGATGATCCTTCAGCATGACGCTACGACCCTAACGTAAGATGGCCTGGCCTTCAATCTAATCCTTAAGGGTCAGGTCAATGACCAGGCCATCATATCCAAGGGTCGAGGAGTCTCGCTCAAGAACTATAACTCTGCACTCAAGGTCTGTAACGTTGTGCGTGAGAGACTGAAATGACTTTAGCCATGAGGTGAAAGAGGAGAGGGCCAGGGGTATCAAGAGATCATGGACACAAGTTGAAAACTGGAATGTTCTTTTATACAAATGATTCTTACAGCCCCGATGAGGAAGTCAACAAGAGTGCAGCAGACAGTGGCTACAAGTGATAAATTATCGACAAAGGTAAAGGCAAACTTTGAAACAGATTGAGGTGAACGTGAACGGAAAGAGATTGTGGATGTTATCGGGACTGAGCTGCCAGAAGATGGCAAAGGCACAATATTTTTCGTATTTATGGAGAAAACTAACGAGCAAACTAGAAAGCAGATTGAAGTAAAGGCAACTGGAATACCTCAGCTTTGACAAAATTAAGCAGGAGAACAGAATTACATGAATCAAAATGATGATTATCGAGAAGGTTACGGGAAGGTCTACTTCAGCGAGAGAGGCTGATGTTTATTCTTGTCAACGCTCACTACCGGAAAGGCTTATAGTCTCAACTCATTCTGCACAACGTACGTAGGCGTATGTCGTCACATCTAATGGTGACTGGGAATGAGAAAAACGAGGAAATCTTAGGGAAAGTCCGGAATCGGCTGAGAAAGAGCTGGTTGAATGATCAAAAGTATTTTTTTGACATGCGGGGGAATGAAGTGTACAATACACGTCGGCAGGGATGACAAATTCTTTAACCTCCTAACCACATAAGGGGCAAGTCCAGAGCCGAGGATCATATCGCTGTGGTTCAGGGTTTTACCAGCGTGCTTGAAGGCTGCACCGTCCTGCCTGATAAGTTAAGAGCAAAGTGACATGCAAGCAGATACGGAATAGCAGGCAACGGTACATCTGACTAACACTACTTAGAGCACTTGTGATGTCATACACCGTCAGTGCCAGGGGAAGGAACTTCATCTACGCCACCAAGCTCTCCGCGGCACCACGCCTACTGTGATGACAGAAAATAATAAAACTTACAGGTGTGATGAGGTTCCTCCTGCCTTACCTCCTGTGTGCTGATTTGACAGAGCCGTATCTGAAGTGCTTCTCGACGCGGAACATGTAGATCCAACACTCAGGTAAGGGAAACCTCACCACCACATCCTCACATGGAACCTGGGGACCAACCAGTGATGTAAGTCTTTTGTAAATACTATCTCTCGAGTGGAAAGATAAAATTGCTTACGTTGATCATAAGTTCGGCATGTGTCAGATTTTCATCCATTTTCAGCCACAGTTCAAACACAGATAATTTTAAAGCATTGATTAATGGCAACTGCTGGTTCGTTGTTTTTGTCATCTATGACTATCATTTACGTTATCATCATTATGGTTGTCAATACCATAGTTTACTGGGATCAGTATGACACTGGTTTCCTTAACACCTTGAGCACGATGGTACAACCCTTCAGTCTGATGGTAAGATCTCTGAGTGTGATGGCCTGACCTTTGACCAGACTCTTAAGGTTCAGGTCGAGGGGTCTTACCACTGTGTTCAAAGGTAGTACCGTCGTGTTCAAGAGTCGCACTGTCGTGCTCAAGGTAAGCGTTCCCTACCACCGCCCCTCAGACCCTCGCTCACACTCACCTGTCCCAGTTTCCTGCCGGAGAAGCCTGGAACGAGGATCTCGCTGAAGATGTCCACTCGGCGCCCCTGGATGGTAACTTTGGTCTTCACCTGCAGGGGAAGCTCTCGGTTCTTGGGCGGACGTACGCGGAACCTCATCAGCTCGATGTAACAGGCGTCAGGAGGCTTGTACCTGGGGAGAGGAAGTGTGTTACCAGCTAGTGACCAAGTGTTCCTCTTTGGATATTCTCACGTATGGTCCTTTCCAACATATATATATATATATATATATATATATATATATATATATATATATATATATATATATATATATATATATATATATATATATATAGACAAAAGTAACACTATATTGATTTCAATATGGCTACACTTTTAAGAAGAATGCACCTTAACACACACTACTCCTCTATAACCCAAGAACACCAGAGCCATGCTGATAATGATGCAGGCAAGAGCTGTGTTTGTGGACTTACTTTATGTGTTGAGTCATCTCGAACTCCTCGCTGTCGACACAACAGTGGAACTCGACCGCCTCCAGCCGGATCCACTCCTCCGTGATGACGGGAATGATGTCGTGCCGCCCCACCACCTCTCGCCCCTGCTTCCTCATGTCGTTGATACCCAGGTCAACGTCCGGCATGCCTGTGCCACACAGTCAAGAGTCAGCTGTGCTCATGTTGTCTTACATAAACCTCCATATCATCAAGCATAAGTAGTCAAGCTTCAGCTGCGCTCGTGTCTCACAGGCTTCCATTCCAAGACACTTAACTGAACACAACTCTGTAACGAGCGGCTACAGTCGCAACGAAAAGTTCCGGCTTACCTATACGAGTCGAAATGTTGGCGGTTAAGTGAGTCGCAGTTGGCAAAGCTTATATTTTCAGCATCAAGTCAGAAGAAATAGGCTTTCTTTCGCTTCAGCAAATCCTATGCTGAATACCCAATAGCGTTTGGCACCTTATGAAAGGATATTAACACAACTACAACTTTTAACAGAGGCAAAGTTCTGATTTACCTCTTATGTCAGACTGTAAGTCTTTCTCCCTCTCAAGAGTGCAGTAGGTTTCATCTAGTTGAGAAAGTTCCACACTGCAAGTGTCAACCTCTTGGGAACAAGGGTGAGGGATCTTAAGCAGGTGGGCACACACTTGAGCACGACCTTACGAGCTTTGGGCGTGTAGGCCTGACCTTAGAACCCTTGAGGTGTTCCGTCAAACGGTGCCGCCATTACAACAAGCAAGGGTGGTACCATCGTACTCCAGAAGGGTATCAGGCAATAAAAATAGCGGCTGTCTGCTGGCCTGAGTCAGCAGACAGGCAGTAATAGAGGTAACGACTGTTGATACTCGTCCTCACGGAGGAATGTCCTACTAGACGAAAAAGAAACATAGCCAACCACCAGGTAAAAACAGCACGTGTCTTACGCTATGAATTATCAAAGCACTGATTGATCATATAGCACTGTGAATGAACGAATCGGAGGTCCAAATTCATGTTGCTCATGGATTGAAATTTGAGATTCAATCACAATGCTCTCTCTCTGCTAATTGGTAATGGACTCCAGCCTTGTATTGCTTAATAACTGACTTGTTTTCCGATCTGGTAACACATGGAGACCAAATATAATTGGTTTATTCAATAACTCTGATGAGGGTTAATAGTATTTTCAATATTAGGGGAGAAAAATATCTTACGATAAGAACAAGAGGAATGAACAGACAGAATGCAATAGCGACAGAGGTAGAAAGAAGTCACACTGGTGGAACACGGCAGAAATGAGAGGTACGGGTGATATATAGGTGTAAGAGTTACAGGTGAGACAAGAGGTACAGGTGAGAGGTAGAGATGAGAGTTACAAGTGAGACACCAGACAAGAGGCACAGGTGAGACGTAGAGATGAGATACAGGTGAGACACAGACGAAAGACATAGGCAAGACATACAGACGAGAGGTACATGTGTTTATAGAGATGAGAAGTATAGACGCGAGACAGATAAAGGAGGTACGGAAGAGACACAGAGAAGAGAGGTACAGGTAAGACAGACGCGAGAGGTACAGTTGAGACGGTGAGGAGAGGACCAGAGACCAGTGATCTGAGAGGGACTCACCAGAAAGGAAGCCCAGGAAGAAGATCCTGACGCGGGCGATCATCTTGTGGACGACGTTCTTCTGGTCCTGTTCCACGTAAATCTCGTCCACCGCCGTCAGCTGCACCTCCTCTGATTTGTAGTTGAGGGCGCGGTCCCGGTGCACCGTCAGGGTGAAGAGCTGCTCCTCCACCAGGGAGGCGAACAGCTACGTGGCGAAAGAGAATAGGATATATTCATGGCCCTCTTTACGATACCAGTAGTAAGAGAAATGATACGTTTTATCAACTAAACTGACTTTAAATCACTTCTCCTGGGATGTACATCTAGCAAAGGTGAGGTCGCTGTGGATCGGGACGAGGATGGAAGAGAGAAGACAAAGTTGTTGATGATATACTAATGAGAAGCTTTTGAGCAAGACAGTGCAACCCTGCCTCTTGAACTGACCCATAGAGGTCAAGTCAAAGGCCAGGCTAATATGGCTAATGATCGTGGCGTCGTGCTTGAGGAGTTAAGTGAAGTGATGTGACTAGTCTCATTGTCACATTAGCCACTGCCTTTTTTGTCTCCGTTTTTTCCGGCCGGCAGCGACCTCCTTCCCCCGTACCTTCCAATCTGATAATCATTCAACATGAACCCTCCTCATCCACACCCCGAGTGTCTCAGACCGTCTAACACGGAAGGAATTCATGAATATGATTCTAACGGCGATACAGGAGACACGGTTGTGAGGACAACCCAGCGCAAGGTCAACATATGATTATCATGTCCTAACAAACGTCTGCCAACATTCACGGGCATGAACCACATCGGAGGCCACTCTACCGATCTAAAACAAGAATGTCTGGAGTATTTTGATGTCTAACACAAAAACGTTTCCTGACAATACCTGACAGTGTCAACTAATAACAGCAGAAAGGGCAAGTCGTGTTGTTCTAACCTTCAGATCCTCGTAGGTTTGTGTACCCAGTTTGAGGAGCTGGGAGATCTGTGGGGCGTGCTCGACGGGCATGCCCAGCTTGCGCACGTCGCTGGCAAACTCCTTGACGTGCTCGTAGTCGCCGGCGATGGCGTGCTGGGCGAATTTGGAGATCTTGGTGGTCAGTCTTTCAGCCTTGGTGACCTGGCCGGGTCGCACGCCGGGGCGCTCCTTGTAGAAGATGTACTGAACCTTCACGGTGAAGATCTTGCCGAACTGGTCGAACTGCTGGGCTCCTGCGGCAAGGGTAGAGCACTGTGAGTGAGGGTAAGAGTCTATGGCGAGGACAGGGAAGGTGTGAGGATGAGGGAAAAGCTGTGGCGAAGGAGAGCGAGATGTGTAAGTACGAGGGAGAAGTAAAGTATTGTAATGATAGTGCGGAAGGTGTTCAGTGTGGTCGAGTGGAAGGTATTCAGTGTGGTCGAGTGGAAGGGGTTCAGTGAGGTAGAGTGGAGGGTGTTCAGTGCAGGAGTGGAGGGTGTTCAGTGTGGTAGAGTGGAAGGTGTTCAGTGTGGTAGTGGAAGGTTTTCAGTGTGGTCGAGTGGAAGGTGTTCAGTGTGGTCGAATGGAGGGTGTTCAGTCTGGCACAGTGGAAGGTGTTCAGTGAGGTAGAGTGGAGGGTGTTCAGTGTGGTCGGGTGGAAGGTGTTCAGTGTGGTAGAGTGGAGGGTTTTCAGTGTGGTCGAGTGGAAGGAGTTCAGTGTGGTAGAATGGAGGGTGTTCAGTGTGGTAGAGTGGAGGGTGTTCAGTGTGGTAGAGTGGAAGATGTTCAGTGTGGTAGAATGGAGGGTGTTCAATGTGGTAAAGTGGAAGGTGTTCAGTGTGGTAGAATGGAGGGTGTTCAGTGTGGTAGATTGGAGGGTGTTCAGTGTTGTAGAGTGGAGGGTGTTCAGTGTGGTAGAGTGAAGGGTGGTCAGTGTGGAAGAGTGGAGGTGTTCAGTGTGGTAGAGTGGAGGGTGTTCAGTGTGGTAGAGTGGAGGGTGTTTAGTGTGGTAGAGTGAGAGGGTGTTCAGTGTGGAAGAGTGGAGGTGTTCAGTGTGGTAGAGTGAAGGGTGGTCAGGGTGGAAGAGTGGAGGTGTTCAGTGTGGTAGAGTGGAGGGTGTTCAGTGTGGCAGAGTGGAGGGTGTTCAGTGTGGTAGAGTGAAGGGTGGTCAGTGTGGCAGAGTGGAGGTGTTCAGTGTGGTAGAGTGGAGGGTGTTCAGTGTGGTAGAGTGGAGGGTGTTCAGTGTGGTAGAGTGAAGGGTGGTCAGTGTGGCAGAGTGGAGGTGTTCAGTGTGGTAGAGTGGAGGGTGTTCAATGTGGTAGAGTGGAGGGTGTTCAGTGTGGTAGAGTGAAGGGTGTTCAGTGTGGCAGAGTGAAGGGTGGTCAGTGAGGTAGAGTGGAGGGTGTTCAGTGTGGTAGAGTGGAGGGTGTTCAGTGTAGTAGAGTGGAGGGTGTTCAGTGTGGTAGAGTGGAGGGTGTTCAGTGTGGAAGAGTGGAGGGTGTTCAGTGTGGTAGAGTGGAGGGTGTTCAGTGTGGTAGAGTGGAGGATGTTCAGTGTGGTAGAGTGGAGGGTGTTCAGTGTGGTAGAGTGGAGGGTGGTCAGTGTGGTAGAGTGGAGGGTGTTCAGTGTGGTAGAGTGGAGGGTGTTCAGTGTGGTAGAGTGGAGGGTGTTCAGTGTGGTAGAGTGGAGGGTGTTCAGTGTGGTAGAGTGGAGGGTGGTCATTGTGGTAGAGTGGAGGGTGTTCAGTGTTGTAGAGTGGAGGGTGTTCAGTGTGGTAGAGTGGAGGGTGTTCAGTGTGGTAGAGTGGAGGGTGTTCAGTGTGGTAGAGTGGAGGGTGTTCAGTGTGGTAGAGTGGAGGGTGGTCATTGTGGTAGAGTGGAGGGTGTTCAGTGTTGTAGAGTGGAGGGTGTTCAGTGTGGTAGAGTGGAGGGTGTTCAGTGTGGTAGAGTGGAGGGTGTTCAGTGTGGTAGAGTGGAGGGTGTTCAGTGTGGTAGAGTGGAGGGTGTTCAGTGTAGCAGAAAACAGAAAAACCACATAACAGACGACCAAATGCTCCGTAGTGAGGTTATGTGCTGGAGGACAGTAACTGTATCCTCCATTTCTAATCCATATAAACATGGCCACAGGACAGTACAAAGGAAATGTGTTGAGCGTGATGCAGGACTCACCAATGTCGGAGACGGAGTAGCAGGCCTGGAGGGGCAGCTCCTGGAAGGGGTCCTTGTCTTCCTTGCTGTTGTAGAGCTGGAGACACGCGGCGTCCGTTAGCTTCACGATCACCTTCTTCCAGAACCTGCGGGTACAGCCCGGGTCTTGTCAGGCGCTCCCGCTGGCCAAGGACATCGGCATAGGATGCGACATTTGCAGCCAGTGAGGCTTGACACTCTCACGAGGCAGAACATAGCGATCTCTGATACTGATACAACCAACCATCCACCGGGGTGTCAGGGCACAACATGTAGTCGAAGACTTTGCTCTAGCGTACGGCTAACGTAAGTAACTGAGGCAAGAATATCCTTTTCTTTTTTTTACCAAAGCTACAGATTAAGGCTTGTGTAGTTATTCATCCCCAGTGGTGTCAGGATCATGGAAGTGACTTTACCACATTACCCAGATGAGAAGCTGGAAGACTTGTGTTTGTGGCCACCGTACACACACACACACACACATATATATATATAGGACAAACCCGAGCCTCCCCCCTGACAACCCCATCATGGAATGCAAGGAGGGGAAACTGCGCCCCGTACAGACCTCCCTCCCACCCATCCCTGTACTGTTAACATCCTTTACGTCAAGTATCCAGCTGACCTGGAGTCGGGATCAACGTCATCTAAAGCCAAATCTCACTTATGAAGGAGTGTTTTGGGCGCGAGTTGAGCAATTTCGTCAAAGGTCTTCGTGGATTCTGGTACTTTTAACATTTGAAATCAAGCCTGTGAACCGACGGAAAGCATTTCATATTACACGTGGCTGGGTTTTGTGTTTAAGATTATTGTAAAAGAAATCTTGAATTTGAACTCAAAATGAAATGTAAATCATGAGTAATGCCAGTACCGAGGTGGACAACTTGAGGGAAACCTCAGCAGCATTGCTGAATTATAAGACCTACATGACGTAGACAATATCACGGCCAAGTAAGACCCAAGAAAGATAATGGAACACTGAAGTAAATCCCTGAAAGATGATAATACGATCGTTCAGCACGATCCTTGAGCACGACGATGCGACCCTTGGGTATGTTGGCTTGACCTCTGACCTTTATCTCTCGAGTTCATTATATCATATGAGCAACAAAATAAAATGAGTCTAGATTTTTTTTTCCAGAGATCTGTCTGGTGTAAAGTCATGGATAACTATATTCACGTAGAATACATTCCGGTGACCTGAGACGGTTTACAAACCCAGGATGACGCAATAACTAAACTTTCACTTTAAGATGCCGGTGGTCAGAGGATAACAAGTACAGTGTGCAAATCCCGTAGGTGATTGCTGTTGGTTGGTTATTTGGACTTTACGATTATCGACCACCAGAGTCATTAAGGCTGTCCCTATGGAAGACATAGCAGTGAGACATAGGAGTGAGACAAAGACTGACAGAAGATGAAATAAATCTGATTTGAAGGACAGAGAGGCATGAGTAGACGTAACATCTCTTCGAAAGGGAAATGAGTACGTAAAGAGAGGAAATATTATCCTGATTAGGAACAGTGCAGTAAAAGCGCAAGAAAAAATTCTCCAGAGATGGAGGAAGAAATGGATTGGTTCTCAAGTAAGGCCACAGAGTTATACGAAAAGAGGAAGAGTGGTCAAGAAAAGGTCAGTGGGACTGGAAGGGGTGAAGGAAAGGTCAGTGGGACTGGAAAAGAACAGAGATATAAATCAGAGAAGAAACAGCAAGTTTTGCATCACAGAGAAAACAGGATAGTTAAGGGACGATTACATGGAAACCTGGATGCAACGAGACATTCCTAAGTGGATGATAGAATAATAAAAGACTAAACGAACGAGACGAGTAATCAGAGATCATAACCGAGAGTGAGAAGATCAATCAGGTGGCTGAGTCTTGAACGAGAAGTGTGCAGTTCTGACTGACAAGACAGACCACTCGCTGGAAGGCACAGGACATGGCTCATGCAAGTTACTTCAGTATTTTTTGTTATGATTGTATCAAACCGTGTGCAAGAGTAAGGAAAAAGAGAAAATGATAAAAAAAAATCAGCATGCAAATATCCCTCCTGATGGTAAGTTTTGATTCGAAATCATTAAGACCATTTCACCTATAGACAAATATTTGCCCAACACTCATTCGCCATAACGTACCTTCATATATAGACTTTCTGGACAAGAATGGAAAAAATCAGTTGCATATTGCATAGATAATTGCCTTTTACCACAAAGGGGCGAAAGCTACAGGGAAACAAGCACCAGTCCAGAATGGTATGGAGGACATCTTCACAGTTAATGTGTTGCATATGTCTGAGCGAAGCATGTGCTCGGCTTATGTTGTGGTCAAAGGACAGTACCTGTGTGTAACACTGCCTGGCTGGCAGGTACATTGGAGGACCCCAAGGTTACCAGAGGAACGTTAAGTCTTCCAACGACTCGCACCTACACCCCTCCTGCCACTACTGGATGAATGTAACAACACACTCTCTAAATCACACTTCATGAAACTAATATGAAAAAGTTTTCTTCACAAAATTCACAAGATATTTACAGAGAATTCTAAACAGTAAAACAGACAAAACTAATTTAAGTACTCTTTAGAAATGAATCTCACGTGACTATAGTTATTCTAGCTTCAACTCACTATGACTGTTCTTGGGGAACTGTCGAAAAATTCTAATTCATGAAGACAACTAAATAATTAGTCAATAAACTGTAAAATGAGTTCTATGTCAAAGACAGGAAAAGGTCAAGCTATGAGGGATCTTGTATATAAATAAGCTTTAGTAATGGTATTCTAAGTAAAAAATATATATATATATATATATATATATATATATATATATATATATATATATATATATATATATATATATATATATATATATATATATATATATATGAGCAGGTAAACAACAGTCCTCATAAATGCCTCAGACAAGAGCAGAGACTACATATCAAAATACGACTGTCCCAAAAGCATCAGTGAAAACTTTTGATACTGGAAACACTGAGGGTCGAGGTGAGGACGGTCCCACTTGGGTCAAGACAGTTTTCTTTACTTTCTCAATTATTTACATCTGGTTAACCATTTTCTTTTACCATTCCTGAAAGATAGTGTAAATTAGTGCCAATTATATCACTAGATTAGAGTTACTTTTACTGACTGGAAGACAATTTATGGTTTAAGAAAACCGGTAATAATCATTTTTAATACCACATCGTGGCACATGAGAGAGACAATAATGTATCAAATCCTAGTTAACAACTGTTTTGTACTGTGATGCAGATCTAGTCAAGACAAGATGATGATCTACACTAGTTAACTATGTTGTGAGCCGTTGGAGCAGTCATCTCAGAAGCTGTGTTGCAGGACTGAGGACGGTGTTAAGGATGGCTGAAGAAGCTTGAAGCCGTTACTCAAGACTTGAATCATCAATGCCATTTAAAAAGGAGAGAAAAAAAAAGAGAGAGCTGGATGGGTGAGCCTTGGACTAAGCTACAGCAATAGAAATAAAGAGCAGCTAAGTAACTTCTCTGACCTGTTCGTCAAACCTCCTCGTCCGTCTTTGATTTGCAAGTTAGAAAGGCTGGCGAACCCAGAGGAAAATAAGGTGTTAATTCACCTCGTACTGTTCATAGTGGCTGTATTTATTTCAATCTACGTGTGTATCATTTTTTTTTTCTTTTTTGCATCTTGACATCACTAAATCTTTCTGAATTTAGATATTTAGCAAAACTACTTCCAATTAACATAATTCACATGATACGGTTCTTTCACACGCGCAACTACGTTTACTTTTAAAGAATTTCTTTTTGTTATCTTGATACACATTTACTGCAAGTACAAATTTGGCTGCCTCCTATACATCTGAGATAGAAAGTTTGAAAAACAGATTGGGCTGTCAACTACAGAATGAAGAAAAAAAAAAATAGAAATAGAATGACAATGAAAAATGGTTGACGCCAAGCTGACGATGCTGAGAGCTACTTCACCTTTGTCCTGTGATCTTCTTCTTGTTGGGCTGCCGTAGGTACATCTCCCAGACGGGCGCCGGCAGGTGGGTGCGCGGGAAGGGCTCCAGCGGTTGCGACTGGTCCTCCTCGAACAGCGGCGTCGGCGGCGTCTCCACTGACTCAGTGCGCTGCAGCTCTCCTGATCGACGGGAATAAACAGTTCATCTCTGTTCTGACCTTGAAGTTCCTGGCCAAGATGGGGCTCAGCCAAGCGACTTGATAGACATTACAGTCAACGACTCATATACATAATGTCTTTATAGGACCTGCTGCTGAGCAGAAATGGTTACGTCTATCATCAGCACAGGATTTCCTACTGGTGGAGAGATATATTACTATCTTACGAGCATTGTCATGTACTTATGACTTAAGCAAACCAATATGAGCAAGGACTAACATATCTAATGAGCGCCTCGTCTCAATCTCTTCAATTGACCTATTTCAAGTGATTTTCCCCGCCAAAGTCGAACTTTCTCAGGGACAAGCACCTTCACTTGCCGTTAACATCTGACTTCTGGGAATTAATATTCGCGTTTTTCAATATCTGTAAATATGTGGTTGTGCATCGATCATCTGTCCTCTTACGTTAAGTCTAGAGTTCATGCAAATACCACGCAACATATCGCTGTGTCAAAACAGTCAATCATTCTCTACGAGTGATTGTTGCACTCGCTCAGCCTTGTTTGTTTCGAACCTCTCAGTCCCAATCTCACTCCCTACCTCACTCACTTGTCTACACTTCTCACTCTCTACCTCACCCACTTGTCTACACCTCTCACTCTCTACCTCACCCACTTGTCTACACCTCTCACTCTCTACCTCACCCACTTGTCTACACCTCTCACTCTCTACCTCACCCACTTGTCTACACCTCTCACTCTCTACCTCACCCACTTGTCTACACCTCTCACTCTCTACCTCACCCACTTGTCTACACCTCTCACTCTCTACCTCACCCACTTGTCTACACCTCTCACTCTCTACCTCACTCACTTGTCTACACCTCTCTCTCTACCTCACTCACTTGTCTACACTTCTCACTCCCTACCTCACTCACTTGTCTACACTTCTCACTCCCTACCTCACTCACTTGTCTGCACCTCTCACTCTCTACCTCACCCACTTGTCTACACCTCTCACTCTCTACCTCACCCACTTGTCTACACCTCTCACTCTTTACCTCACTCACTTGTCTACACCTCTCACTCTCTACCTCACTCACTTGTCTACACTTCTCTCTCCCTACTTCACTCATTTGTCTACACCTCTCACTCCCTGCCTCACATGTGACCCGTGTTAACACTATCGTATCACATGTCACCTGTGTTAACACCCTCTCATATCACAAGTCACCCGTGTTATCATCCTTTCATCACATGTCATCCGTGTTAACACCCTCTCATATCATGTCACCCGTGTTAACAATATCTTATCACATGTCACCCTTGTTAACATCCTATCTCCTCACCCGTGTTAACACTCATATCACACGTCACCAGTGTTAACAGCCTATAATATCACACTGTACTCTCCCCGTGTATATCTACATCCCTCCAGGTCTGCCAACATTAACTCCTCTTCCCCACCCGTCATTATCATACCTTCATTACGGATTGCAGAGTCTGTGTTCACTCTTATCGTAAAGAGAGGGAAAGAAAGTCAAATTTGCATCACTCATCAACTCACGTTGCTCATACACAAACATTTCCCTTTGTTCTCAACTCGCATCAAACTTCCCCTGCTTAATTACCATTCCTGATCTGTTTCCCTGAAGCCAGGTACATGAATGTGAATTTGTTGATAACGAATGAATATGCGTGATGTCTAAAGAGCTCAAAAAATACGACTCGTTATTTTTCTACAGGCGGTGTGTACCTGTGATATCAGTGAAAAGCTCAGTAATGTAAGCTGCAGTGAAGTATCAAGCAGTCCATTACCATGTGTGGATGTGGGGGTAGTGGTAACTAAGACTGCTTTTAACAAAAGTGTGGCTACAGTCGCAAGGGTAAGTGGCAGAGTGGTGGCGGGGCATACAGTGTACTGTGCTACAGCAGCAGGTGTGGGAGGAATGAGAGATAGGCTGGGGGGTCGTAAGTTACCGCATGAGTGAATGTTACTATGTGAAGAGCGAACAAGCGTCCTCAACATACCACACACAGACAGAAAGGTGGACATATCTTGTGTACAAGGAGGTCAACATGAGAGGGTGACCTACCAGCGGCATCAGCGGCCGCCTCAACCACATCTCCAGACCATCGGTCGAAGGGGTTGAACCTTGGGGAGGAGTCGGTGAAGGCGGCAGCGTTCGCGGCAGCAGGCGGCGGCGCTAGCACCGGCACAGGGGAGACCGCTCGCGGGGACGCTCCCGCTGCCTCTACGCCGGCTGGTCTGTGGACAGATCATACCCTGAACTACCTCTACAGGTGTCAACACATCATTGCTCATGATCTGGGTAAGCTAGTACATGGAGATCATGTAACAAACACTTTGGTTTGGCTGATTTTTACCTTTACTTTAATCATGCTAACAAGACTTAACTACATGACTGTCCTCCCACATCACAATATGTTTTGAGATTATAATATCAACTGACGGATGGATGATGGATAAGCTTAACCCCATATGTGTCAAGTGTTCCTGACCAATGTGCTGCAGTACTGACTTGATGACGACGCTCATTGGTCCCTCGTCGGAGTCACCCGAGGCTTGGCGCGGGGCGCGACGCGGGGTGGACTGCGGCGGGGGCGGCGGCTCGTTCATGGCCAGGAAGGCGTCGAATGGTGCACTGTCGCCAAATCCGAAGCCCTCGGGGCCTCCTGCTCCGGACCCAGCGGTCTCGCCCCACGGGGATGACGCTATGTACACAGAGAAGCAACATGAGGAACCAGCCAGGTTCTAGCACATGAAAATGTATAATAACACTAATTAAACTAAAATTAATATGGTTGAAATGTTTTCATCCAAGGTGGTTGAGGGCACTTATCTCTTCCAGAAAATTCACTGTATTTCTTTTTGAGTCTCCTACCACCTGTTTCCATCTCGTATAGATATTGGATGATTTAGATTATTTTAATATTATTCCACAGGAAACCCTTCCACAAAATTTCACTCCAATAGTCAGACTTATACTAAGAGAACAATACATACAGAAAGCTTTGTGCATCCATCTATAAGACTCACCTCGTGCTGTGGAGGCGAACGGGTCAGCATGAAGCTCATCACCTTCTTCAGTCACAGCGCTATCGAATCTGGCAGCGAAGGCGTCAAACTCTTCGTCAGTAGCAACTTTCACCCCAGCAGCAGAAGTGGAAACTGTTTTCACCTCTAGCACTGTGGCTGGGGGTGCGGTCGCGGGAGCAAATGGGTTAACCATAGTGTTCCCTTCGCTCTCGGCAAAGATATCTAAGGATGGCTCATTACCCGCCCCAAATAAGCTCATGCCAACGTTTGGCGCAGGAGCTGAGGAGCCAAAGAGTGCAGCCCCTATAGAATCTGCTCCTGATGCAACTGGTACAGGAGCTGCTTCACTTCCAAAGATATCAAAAGCTGACGCGGTTGATGTAGGAGTGTTGCTGAATAAACCTGCTGCAGGTGAGGCTGGAGGCGCAGGCTGTGCAACGTCGCCAAAGAGACTGTTCGCTGGAGAACCTGGAGGCACCGGCTGGGATGAATCACTAAAGATACTGGCTGCGGGAGAAGCTGGAGGTGCCGGTTGAGGAATGTCTCCGAAAAGGCTGGCTGCTGGAGGGGCAGCTTGTGGGGCACTGAAAAGAGCATCACTCGTCGTACTGGAATTCGAAAATGAACTCGAGGTGTCTCCGAACAACGCTGTTCCTGAGTCAGGTTTAGAGGGAGCTGCGAAAGCATCTGGAATTCCAAATGCATCAGTTTCTCCAACACTACTGGAATCGCCGAAAGCATCTGTCGCACTATCCTGCGGCGGCCCACTTGTGGAAGACGAAACATCCGATACACCAAATGCATCAGCTGCATCAACTTTGCTCTGATCGCCTAAACTACTAATATCTGTCACCGGTTCAGTTTGAGCTGGTTTTAATGGAGTGCCAAGATTATTCGACGCGTCCAGGGAATCTGGTTGTTCGTTGTTAACTACTGGAGGAATTGGTTCGGGAGAACCAAACACCTCCATCGCCTCCATCTTCTCTTCAGTCACTGAAGATGAATCCTGAGCCTCAGTCTCCATGATGGTTACTTTGTTAGCTTCTTCACCGCCGTCCTGGCTGGTGGCCTCAATAACGGTCGGTTCGCTGTCCGTCTGCTCACTGACTTGTTCTGGGGAGACAGATTCTTCTACTACTGCTGATTCACTCTGGTTCTCAATGGGAATACAGGATTCTGTCACGGCAGGTGTTTCACTAGAGACAGATTCCTTATCTGTTGGAGTAGGGATAACCGGAGCTTTGCTCTCTTCCTCGCCAGATAAAAGGACCACA
This sequence comes from Panulirus ornatus, assembly GCF_036320965.1. NCBI lineage: Eukaryota > Metazoa > Arthropoda > Malacostraca > Decapoda > Palinuridae > Panulirus > Panulirus ornatus. The sequence goes on from NC_092239.1 coordinate 17,629,758, forward strand.
GGCTTTGCTTCATCATCAGAAGGACCAGAGAGGAGGTCAGAAGCAGCCTGTTTATCCACTTCAGCTTCTTTCGAGGGTATTTCTGAAGATAGAAAGTCGTCGAATAATAAATCAATTTGCGATGGCTGTGTCTGTTGTGGCTTGTTGAATAAACTAAGGATATCCTGATTAGTTTTCGGTTTTTGAGTTGGAGTGTCGCCAAAGAGGTCGAAATCATCTGAGATGGTAGGTGCAGGGGTTGGAGATGCAGTAGTGGCAGCCTTCGTCTCGTCCATTTCGTGGTCACTCATGTCTATAGTTTGGCCAAAGATGGCACTAAAGGCATCAGAATCCTTTTTGGGGGACGTTACCTGAATGTCTGGTGTAGGGCTACGGGAATTTGCAGCCCCGCTCCCTGGCGATGGACACGGCGTTCTGGTTGTGTTCAGTTTTTCATGTAAAGTGTCTGTTGTTGCTTCCATCGCCCCTATAACTGTCTGCAAGAGATCTTTAGTCTCTTTCGATGGAGGTGGTGGCCTGGGCGGGGGTGGTCTTGCAGGAGCTGTGGTGACATCCTGCGCAACAGGACCGTCACTCATAAAGTCAACAATAGGGGAGGATGGCGCAGGTGGCCGTGCTGGAGGTGCTGGAGGATGTTGCGTTACCTGTGGCGCTGTAGGACTGCCAAAAAGATCTTCTGAAACTTGATTGACTTGAGAGACAGGCGCTCCAAATAAGTCCGCCTGAGTCTGTTGTGTATCCTCACCGAAATGTGATACGTCTGAAGTTACTGTGCCAAAGGGATTCATGTCGGTAGGGTATGCCGTAGCATTCCCAAACAGATCAGCAGCCGCAGCACTGGATTCATCAATGTGATCACTGAAAGGATTAATTCCGGTGTAAGTTGCTGCATAGTCAAACGCCCCTCCCATAAGGAAGGGGTTGGCAGCGGCATCCCCGACGTCCGCTGGCGGAGCGGGATCATCGAAGAGGAAGGGGTTTTTCACGTTTCCACTGAAATCCATTTTGACGGTAATGAAATTCAAGGAACGTTAGAAGTATCAAAGGGATCTTGATTAGCACTGAGGAGTTCTGTTTCAATGTATTTTAGTTCTGTGTTGGTCAGAGTAATGTCAGCGGCTATCGATGTATCAAATGGATCATAGTCATCAAGAGCGGCTTCTTTGGACTGTGCTTGAAGTGCCTGTATAGGCTGGTCAGGAATATTAGGGTCGTCACTAGAGTCTAAGAGGCTCACTGGTGTTACCGGCTTCTGACCAGGAGGTGGTGGACGCTTTGGAACTTTGTTCTCTTCTCCCCGTGGATCAAATTCGTCGTCACTTAGATTCCTCTTGGTTCCCGAATCGGAAAGAAGTTCACTCTCTAGAGTTTTTAGTTCAGTCCGGCCGAACTTATCAGCAATTGAAGTATCAAATGGATCAAATTCTACGGATTCCTCTGGTTTTGTTTCTGAAACAGGTTGTAAGGTAGGTCCGAGGTCTGGTGTGGGCGACAAACTAAGGAGATGCTCAGCAGTGAAAGCTGTTTTATCACCTGTTACTGAGAGAGTGGCGACTCCCTCTGTATCACCTGAAACTGCTTCGTTCTTCTTTGTGAAGAGAGTTTCTTCAAGAGCTTTAATTTCAGTTCTGCCGAGCTTATCAGCAATAGAAGTATCAAATGGGTCAAACTCTTCAGCAGTAGTTCCCTCCTCAGGACCCTGCGCTGGGTTAATACAAGGTTGAAGCGGCGCACTACTATCAGTAGGAGTAGCGGCCAGAAGACAAGGTGCTGGAGGTTGTGGTCTTTCTGGTCTTGGAGGTTTCGGTGGTGCTTCAGGCTTCTTAGTTTCTTCTTCTCGGGGGTCGAAGTCGGCAAAATCGTCAGTAACGGAGGTTCCCTCTGCAGTGAGTAATTCGCTCTCGAGGTGTTTAAGTTCTGTCTTTCCAAATTTATTAGCAATGGAAGTATCAAATGGGTCAAATTCCTCGTTTAAGTCTACTGTTTTCGACTCTGATGGAACAAGAAGTTCGCTCTGCGTTGGAGTTCTTGCAGGAGAAGAAGTTAACAAGCACTGGGGTTTGGCCGGGGATGATGGCCGAGATGGTCTTGGGGGTCTCGCTGGCGCCTTTGTTTCTGCACGAGGATCAAAGTCCTGTTCTGGCTCGACTTTCTCGGATGCAGCAACTACCAGAAGTTCGCTCTCAAGTACCTTGAGTTCAGTCTTTCCGAACTGCTCCGCAATTGAAGTGTCAAAGGGATCAAAATCGTCTGCCTCTTTGTCAGAGGATTCAGTTTTTGGTCCAACTTCCGGCTGAAGCGTCGGTTGTTCGTCCACAGGTGTTGTTGCTAACAAACACTTGGGGGTAGGAGGTAAGAGTGGTTTAATTGGCAAATCAAGTACCTTACTTTTGGGTTTCTCACTTGGAACTGTACTTACTTCAGTTTCTTGTCGAGATGATAACAATTCATTTTCAAGGGATTTGAGTTCTGTTTTGCCAAAGTTGTCAGCAATAGACGTATCAAAGGGATCAAAATTGTCGTCTTCTGGAACTTGGTCAACTACGGTTGAAGGTTGAAGGGTTGGGTTGGTGTCTGTGGGTGTTGTAGCAAGAAACTGGACCTGAGCCGGGGCCGGACGAGGAGGGGGAACTTTCTTTGGTTCGGCAAGTTCCTGTTTACCTGGTTGTTGTAACTGGTCAGGCTGAGTGAGTAGTTCTGCTTCTAAAGTTTTTATTTCAACAATGGCAGCTATAGATGTGTCAAACGGATCAAAATCCTCCTCCTGAGTGTCCTGAGAAGGAGCAAGAACAGGGGCGTTGGTGTCCTCGTTATCAGCGCTGGTGAGCAGGCACGGGGGCGGTCTGACTGGGGGCTGAGGTCTGGCTGGGGCTGCTGCGTTAGGCTCTTGTGCTCTTGGGTTAAAGTCAAAATCCGATTCACTCTTCTTCAAAGTTTCTTTTGGTTCTGCCTCAGTGGCAGTGAGTAGCTCAGTCTCAAGGACCTTGAGTTCAGTTTTTCCAAAGCTTTCAGCAATCGAAGTGTCAAAGGGATCAAAGCTCTCAGATTTTGCAAGTTGTTTTTCTGGTTCTGGTTGTAAAGTTTCAGATAGACTGGTATCAGGCTCAGTTAAAGCAAAGGGATCAACAGGCAAGTGTTTGTCTGCTATAGAGGTATCAAAAGGATCGACCTCCTTAGGAGCCTCTTCCTCTCTTTTAGGGGGAGCAGGTCGTGGGGGTGGTGGCTTAGCAGGCTTGACTTTCTGTTTCTCCTCACCTAATACTTCTTCCGCAAAACCAATATCAAACGGATCCTTTTCAGTACTGACACTCTCTTCTGGGCCGAGCACGTGAGAAGCAACTGATGTATCAAATGGATCGTCCTCAAGTTCGTCTGTTTCCTTTTCCTTGGCCTTTGCGACAGACTCTGCAGCTAGGAAGGCAAATTCTGCGTCAAACTCGTCTTCGATCGCGTCCGGCTCAGCAGCTACTAAAGCTTCGTTGGTTACTTCAGATTTATCGATTATATCAAATTCAGCAACAAGGTCTTTCAGGTCAAGATCTTTGCCGTTGTCTGGTTTAGTTTCTTTAGAATCTTGATCGTCTCCAGAAGACTCTAGGAATTCACTTAAGTCAACCTCTTTGTTCCCACCTTCACAACCATTGTTGATAATGACATCAGTATCATGTCTAACTTCATCAGCAGTAGAAGAAACAATTGGCGAAGTAGCTCTAGGGGTGAGAGATACGATTACACCAGGTTCAGGAAGTTCGGTGTCTTGGTTCTCTACGCACAGAATCTCAAGGACATTACCCTCTTCAGGTTTCTGATTATCTTCCTTTTCAGTTACCTCACCGGTCTCTACACTTTCCCCATTGTCACTAAAGTCTGCAAGCAAGTTAACTTCTTGCTGAACTACTCTTCTGCGCTTTGAATTTACTGGGAGTGAGGATGGTTTATCGACACCCTGAACATTGCCAGTCAGAACTTCAACAGCACATCCTAGATTCACAAGTTTCTTCTTTTTCTTTTCTGGCTTCTTTTCCTCACTTGCTTTTGGTTTGGTCTCCTTGGTGTGTAAAACCTTGTCGACCACCGATGTATCAAAGGGATCAGGTTCGTTAGGATCTGTTGTCGTCGGGCTGTCTGGGATGTAGTGGAGCTTTACCTGACCACTCTCTACATTGTCCACATAAGTGGTGTCGAAAACCTCGGTGAACTCGTCAACGTCGACGTCAGGAAGGTCTTCAATAAACTGAAGTGGAGCTGGTTCGGGTTCTGGCTCAGGTTCCTGTTGTGGCTCCTTCTTCTGAGATTCTTCCGCTACTTCATTTTCATCATCGATTCCACCAGCCTCAAGGTCGACCCACTTCTTGCCGGCGGTAGGAACTACGGGAACGGCAGGAGTGGCGCTCTTGACTGCCTCGACGGTCTTTTCCTCCTTCCTTTGGAAAAAGCTCGCCTCCCTGATCTGCACTAGGTTGTCAGAAGTCTTCTTAAGAACGGTGTCGGTAGCAGCGAAGAAATTCCTCCAGTCGTTATCTCCGCCGGTGGCTGAAGACTCCTTTGCCTCTGAGGAACCTGCGGCACCTTCTTCAGGAGGTGCAGAGGTGTCCCGCTGGAGCTGCTCCGACTCCTCACTCTTCTCCTGCTGCTGCTGGGCAAGGCGACGTGCTTCCTCCTCCTTTTCTCTTTTATACTGTTCTAGTTCTTCTGGGGTAAATAACTCATCATCTTTTTCCTTCTTTCCTTTGATCTTCTTTTTGATTCCTTTTTTTATTTTGAGCATCGTATTCCGTCGATGGAGAGACCCTAAAAATGAAGAAAAGCGCATTAATAATTACGTATGTGTGTGTATATATATATATATATATATATATATATATATATATATATATATATATATATATATATATATATTTTTTAATTTTCCAAAAGAAGGAACAGAGAAGGGGGTCAGGTGAGGATATTACCTCTAAGGCCCAGTCCTCTGTTCTTAACGCTACCTCGCTAACGTGGGAAATGGCGAATAGTATGAGAAAAAAAAAAAAAAAAATATATATATATATATATATATATATATATATATATATATATATATATATATATATATATATATATATGTATATATATATATATATATATATATATATATATATATATATATATATATATATATATATATATATATATATATATATATATATACAATATTCAAACTCAAAACAAATATAAGAAAGCAAACCCACGGGGAACCAAACACACTGGAATAGATGTGGTTTTGTGTATCTACTTTTCTCTCTCTCTCTCTCTCTCTCTCTCTCTCTCTCTCTCTCTCTCTCTCTCTCTCTCAGATTACATTTTCTGAGATCTTCTGTTGTCTCACTAACGACCACAATGCCCACCTGCGCCCAAATGATGAAGTTTCCGCTCTAAATAGGTACAAGTCACTTAAGTAAAATCAATTTAAATCCATAACTTGTAATTACACTTGGAATCGTCATAAACCATCTCATACATAGGTGCCCTGGGATCGAGCCCAGGATCATTCTAATAGCATCCAGTGAATGATGACAGTTACACCATCTTGACTGGATGAAAGCTGTCCACATTGCTCTACGTTGTCTGAGGTCAATGTAGATCTGTCACCTTTCTAGCGACCACGAAGCTATAGGACAACCGTGAGCGCCTCATTTCTCTGGTTACCACGCCTTCTTAACTGTGCCTTTTCGTCTGCCCTGCCGTTGTTGAGCCTCTACTTGTTCTACAGGTCTCATTTCGGCAACGGGTCTGCGTGCGTCCTTGCCACTAGGGATTAGACTCTGTGGCAAGCGCCTGGGCGCTGCTTCCAAGAGGTTCTGTGTGGACACCAAGCCACACGAGATCGGGTCGTTATGATTCCTCGTTCTTCCCTCGAACGGCGAAGCTGAGGAATTTCCTTCCTCTCATTCGTCTCCCTTCTCTACCTACAACACATCCACTATTGTCAGGACGACAAACATCAAAAGAGCTATTATTAGTCTTTCTTTTCTTACCCTGATCAAGACATGTTCCTGCCAGAGCCATGTCTTTTACTATAAAAAGAAAAAAGAGAAGCTCTTGAACGATTTCAAAACCAGCGGTAAATTGTCGTGTCCTTATGGATGGTGCCGCCGTATCAGGCATGATTCTCGTGGCGGCGACAGCTTCGTCGAGTCCAATTTCATACGGACAAAGATCCCGGAGTCAGCCAGTCACACAGCAATAACTCTCCTACAGCCAGGCAATCACTGGGCAAGGAAAGTCCAGCTATCGACCAACCAGCCAATCAGAGGGCAAAAACGGTTTAGCTGCCGACAAACCAGCCTATCACAAGGTAAGAACGGTCCAGGAACAATCTACTCAGCCAGTCACAAAGTAAGATTGGTCTCTCTGCCGACCACTTACGCACATCGATGACTTTGCTGCTGGTCAGTCACACAGGAATAACAACCCTGCCCTGACCCAGCTAGTGTTACAACCAGCCAGTCAGCCACAGGTTACTGACAACCCAACAACCGACCACTCAAAATGTATAGACTCTCCTACAACCAATCAAAGGGGACCAAACGATACACTACACAACCAATGGGAGGCCACCAAATATTCTGCGATTCGCTAATCAAAGGACGAGAATCGTGCTTCTACAAACCAATCACAAAACACCAAAGGGACCACAGCTGTCAAAGAATTTCATACATCCTGTGACCATTTCGATGGCAACATTCTCGCTATCATTACATCATGCCTCCATCACACCCTCATCAGCCTCCATCTTGACTCCATCACCCTTTACTGGCCTCCATCTCGACTCAATTTCTCTCAACAGCCTCCATCAGGATGCCATTATTCTAATGAACCTCCTTAATTACTCCATCATCCTGGATGACCTTCATTAGGGTCCTATTGCCCTTAAAGACCTACATGATGACCGCATCGCCATCACTAACCTCCATCTTGACTCCCTCGCCTTCACCAGCCTCCATCTTGACTCCATCAGTTTCACCAACCTTCTTCCATCATCTACTCCATCACACCCTGAGCGTCTCTTAGGTCGACTCTATCATCCTCACAAGTTTCTATTTCGACTCCAAGACGTCCATCACCCGCCACACATCGACTCCATCACCGTCATTTGTAGGAGGTCTTGTCCCGCTGTCACAGCACGGGAGAAGAAAATAATGACATTGATTATTGGCGGGTGAGATGGTTGACGTGGCGGCCAGGTGAAGGTGGCGGCTGGGGGAAGGGGCGGGCGTGGGGGGGGGGGGGGGTAGCTAGGCTAGGCAACGGGAGCAGCCAGGTGAAGGAGGGAGGGAGGGCTAGATGACTGGAACAGCCAGATGAAGGAGGTGGGGGAGGTAGGTCGAATCAGCAAGGTAAATGAGGCGGGGATGTGGAGGGCAGGGGGGCTACGTGACAGGAGCAGCTAAGTGAATGAGGCGGAGGGCCAGACTAGGTGACTGGAGCAAGCAGGAGAATGGAGCAGGGAAGAACTGACAGACCAGGTGACTGAAGCAGCCAGGTAAAGAAGGCAGGAGGAGGGAGGCGGGGGAGAAGGAATGGCGGGAGGGGGGGGGGGGGGGGGGTAGGAGGCAGGCGTGTTGACTGGAGCAGCCAGGTGAGGGTGGGAGGGTTGGGGCAGGAGGAGGAGGGGAGAAAGGCAGGCATTACTCTGGGACCCACACAAAGGTCATCATTAAAGCCGTCTGTGTGACCCGTGGGGTCGAGCATCTCCTGCACCAGGCATTACCGTAATGAGCGGCCAGTCACCAAATGTCGTCAATGAAAGGCTTCGTCCCCAGCGGTGGCAGGCAGGGTTATCATCAATGTCCCAGGTGTTCCTGCTCCTGTTGCTGCTTGTGTCAGTAGATGAATGACCCGCTGTCAACGGCTCACAGCTCATCGTGAAAACAACGCACAGGACACAACCTCCTCCATCCCTGGAACACCCTGGGTGAGGCCAGACCTGCTGCTGTGTGAGTGTCCCCGGAGTGACGCTGGACACCACACAGCCAGCCATCTACTGTGAGAGTACCTACCACCATGGGTGACACTCAGGTAATAAGGACTCTGGTCCAAAGGCAAGCCCGAGGCCCAAGGCTAAAGTGGGAGTGCAGGTGCTCCTTGAACGCTGCTTACTCCCGCACGGGTGCGCTGGAACCAGTGGAGACCTGGGGAAGGAAAGGCAAGTGCAGCGCTGCTTCTAGACGCTAGACAGACTGCGGTACTCTTACCGGCTGGGAGACTGTTACCTTGGCTGATTAGACTACAGAGCAGCTGTCACACACACACACACACACACACACACACACGTCTCCCCATTACACACAGATACAAAAGTTTGCTGACAGCCTTCTACCACATCTCCCGTAGCGAGGTAATATAGGTCACCCCAATATATATATATATATATATATATATATATATATATATATATATATATATATATATATATATATATATATATATATATATATATATATATATATAACCAGGAAACCTTTTACAAATTGTACTGGGGTTATACTCTCCCCTTACCCAAAAGCTCCTGCCGTTCCGAGGACACGCCACAGTCGGTCGCAGGGGCAGAATGAGAATTCTTTGAAGTGGTAGGGTCTTTGACGAGGCTGTACTCTCGTCAAATGACGAGAACACAGACGCGCAAAAGGTAACTTTCCACTCGCAAATGTAACCCTGGAGAGACGGAGTCCGACAATTCTCTCTCTGTATATATATATATATATATATATATATATATATATATATATATATATATATATATATATATCCAAAGCTCCATCAGCCAGGATCGAACCTGGGACCCCTTGTGCAAGAGGCAGGCATGCTAACCGCTAGGCTAAGGGACTGTATAATAGGAAACAACTATTCGAAATACTAAATACTCGAATACCCTTCGTCTCACTATCGTGAGCAACGGGGTATTCGAGTACTTAGTATTTAGTATTTCGAATAGTTGTTTCCTATTATACAGTCCCTTAGCCTAGCGGTTAGCATGCCTGCCTCTTGCACAAGGGGTCCCAGGTTCGATCCTGGCTGATGGAGTTTTGTATGTTCTATGAAGGTGCGCGTTCATATACACTTTATTCGTATATATATATATTCTTTTTTTTTTTTTTTTTTTTTTTTTATACTTTGTCGCTGTCTCCCGCGTTTGCGAGGTAGCGCAAGGAAACAGACGAAAGAAATGGCCCAACCCCCATACACACGTACATACACACGTCCACACACGCAAATATACATACCTACACAGCTTTCCATGGTTTACCCCAGACGCTTCACATGCCTTGATTCAATCCACTGACAGCACGTCAACCCCTGTATACCACATCGCTCCAATTCACTCTATTTCTTGCCCTCCTTTCACCCTCCTGCATGTTCAGGCCCCGATCACACAAAATCTTTTTCACTCCATCTTTCCACCTCCAATTTGGCCTCCCTCTTCTCCTCGTTCCCTCCACCTCCGACACATATATCCTCTTGGTCAATCTTTCCTCACTCATTCTCTCCATGTGCCCAAACCATTTCAAAACACCCTCTTCTGCTCTCTCAACCACGCTCTTTTTATTTCCACACATCTCTCTTACCCTTACGTTACTTACTCGATCAAACCACCTCACACCACACATTGTCCTCAATCATCTCATTTCCAGCACATCCATCCTCCTGCGCACAACTCTATCCATAGCCCACGCCTCGCAACCATACAACATTGTTGGAACCACTATTCCTTCAAACATACCCATTTTTGCTTTCCGAGATAATGTTCTCGACTTCCACACATTTTTCAAGGCTCCCAAAATTTTCGCCCCCTCCCCCACCCTATGATCCACTTCCGCTTCCATGGTTCCATCCGCTGACAGATCCACTCCCAGATATCTAAAACACTTCACTTCCTCCAGTTTTTCTCCATTCAAACTCACCTCCCAATTGACTTGACCCTCAACCCTACTGTACCTAATAACCTTGCTCTTATTCACATTTACTCTTAACTTTCTTCTTCCACACACTTTACCAAACTCAGTCACCAGCTTCTGCAGTTTCTCACATGAATCAGCCACCAGCGCTGTATCATCAGCGAACAACAACTGACTCACTTCCCAAGCTCTCTCATCCCCAACAGACTTCATACTTGCCCCTCTTTCCAGGACTCTTGCATTTACCTCCCTAACAACCCCATCCATAAACAAATTAAACAACCATGGAGACATCACACAACCCTGCCGCAAACCTACATTCACTGAGAACCAATCACTTTCCTCTCTTCCTACACGTACACATGCCTTACATCCTCGATAAAAACTTTTCACTGCTTCTAACAACTTGCCTCCCACACCATATATTCTTAATACCTTCCACAGAGCATCTCTATCAACTCTATCATATGCCTTCTCCAGATCCATAAATGCTACATACAAATCCATTTGCTTTTCTAAGTATTTCTCACATACATTCTTCAAAGCAAACACCTGATCCACACATCCTCTACCACTTCTGAAACCGCACTGCTCTTCCCCAATCTGATGCTCTGTACATGCCTTCACCCTCTCAATCAATACCCTCCCATATAATTTACCAGGAATACTCAACAAACTTATACCTCTGTAATTTGAGCACTCACTCTTATCCCCTTTGCCTTTGTACAATGGCACTATGCACGCATTCCGCCAATCCTCAGGCACCTCACCATGAGTCATACATACATTAAATAACCTTACCAACCAGTCAACAATACAGTCACCCCCTTTTTTAATAAATTCCACTGCAATACCATCCAAACCTGCTGCCTTGCCGGCTTTCATCTTCCGCAAAGCTTTTACTACCTCTTCTCTGTTTACCAAATCATTTTCCCCAACCCTCTCACTTTGCACACCACCTCGACCAAAACACCCTATATCTGCCACTCTGTCATCAGACACATTCAACAAACCTTCAAAATACTCATTCCATCTCCTTCTCACATCACCACTACTTGTTATCACCTCCCCATTTACGCCCTTCACTGAAGTTCCCATTTGCTCCCTTGTCTTACGCACCCTATTTACCTCCTTCCAGAACATCTTTTTATTCTCCCTAAAATTTACTGATAGTCTCTCACCCCAACTCTCATTTGCCCTTTTTTTCACCTCTTGCACCTTTCTCTTGACCTCCTGTATATATATATATATATATATATATATATATATATATATATATATATATATATATATATATATATATATATATATACATGTATATATATTGGAAAGGATCACAATTTTGCGCATGATCAAGTATATTCCTATGAGTCCACGGGGAAAATGAAACATGATAAATTCCCAAGTGCACTTTCGTGTAATAATCACATCATCAGGGGAGATACAAGAGAAATATAACTGTCAGTTGACATACAACGGAGAGACGTAGCTAGGACGCCATTTGGTAAACATGTGATTGTCCAAATGACGTCCTAGCTTCGTTTCTGCGTTGTATATGAACTAACTTATATTTCTCTCTTGTATCTCCCCTGATGATGTGATTCTTACACGAAAGTGCACTTGGGGACTTACCGTGTTTCATTTTCCCCGTAGGCTTATAGGAATATATATATATATATATATATATATATATATATATATATATATATATATATATATATATATATATAGAGAGAGAGAGAGAGAGAGAGAGAGAGAGAGAGAGAGAGAGAGAGAGAGAGAGAGAGAGAGAGAGAGAGAGAGAGAGAGAGAGAGCGGTGGCTGGAAATCCTCCCTCCAGTTTTTACTTTTCCAAAAGAAGGAACAGAGAAGGAGTCTAAGTGAGGATTTTCCCCTCTTAGGCTCAGTCCTCTGTTCTTAATGCTACCTCGCTAATGCGGGAATGGCGAATATGTATGAATATATATATATATATATATATATATATATATATATATATATATATATATATTGCACACAGTTGAGCAGCGTCATCAACTTATTCGGTATGGTGGTATACGGACGTGTGGTGGTTGTGTCTAGCGACATCTTGAGCCGTAAGAGAGATATGATGATGACGGGAGACAGTACCCGTGGGCCCCCGCCATTACCAGGGAGGCGTCTCTCCCGGCCTAAGCTGCTGAGGCAACAGCCTCTCGTTCGTTGTTCTGGGTAATGGTTCCGCTGCTGCTGCTGGCCTGACCTGCGCCTGAAGGCTGTGCACCACACGTTGCACTTGGTCACTGTCTCAACGTGGGCACAGCTCGTGTGCATGTGGCTGCCATTCCTATATGTGACGGTACAATGGTACGATCCTTGTGCGCAGCAGTAAGAGCACTGAGCACGACGGTACGATCCCTGAGCACGACGGGACGATCCCTGAGCATGACGGTGCGATCTCCAAGCACGACGGGACGATCCCCGAGCACGACGGTACGATCACTGAGCACGACGGTATGATCCCCGAGCACGACGGTACGATCTCCAAGCACGACGGGACGATCCCCGAGCACGACGGTACGATCCCCAAGCACGACGGGACGATCCCCGAGCACGACGGTACGATCTCCAAGCACGACGGGACGATCCCCGAGCACGACGGTACGATCCCTGAGCACGACAGGACGATTCTTGAAGCCTGTCGGTACTATTCCTGAGCACGATAGTAAGAGCACTGAACACAACGGTACGATCCTTGACCGCGACGGTAAAAGCAGTGAGCACGACGCGTCGGTACGATCCTCGAGATATGTTGGTACGATCAGTGCAAAACGACGGACAGAGCATTGAGCACTCTGGGTATAATTACGGCCTGGATTTTGATCAAACTTCAAATACCAGGTCAAAGGTCATGCCGTCATATCCAAAGGTCGCACTGTCGTGCTCAAGCGATTTATTACAGACGAAAACTGCTGTTTAAACGACATCTGGTCGGCGCTGCCAGACGTATGTGAGGTCAACAGACTAATACAAGGGTCAGTGGGTCCAGTCAGGCGAGGTTCTGGGTTCAGTCAGGCGAGGTTCTCGAACAGGACCATGGAGGCGCGGGTGTCCACTGTGATAATGCTCTTCCTGTTGCTCCTGTTGCTATTGTATTACTGTCGCAACTGTTAACTGTTAACAAACGATACTCATGCAACTGCTGCTACAACTGCTGTATTAGCTGCTGTTGTTGCCACCCTCGCTGTTCTAGTCACTCGCATGTTAATCTAATGATGTGTTTTCTATGGCTGCAGTTTAGGAGAGAAGCCGTTGTAAAAACTATATCTAATGCTGTGTGTGTATGTGTGCTGTGTGTGTGTGTGTGTGTGTGTGTGTGTGTGTGTGTGTGTGTGTGTGTGTGTGTGTGTGTGTTCCAGCACGACTAACACAGGAACACATTCCTGGAAAAACAAAAGAAATACCGACAAGGACATGCAAATGTCTCTCTTATCTCCCTCGCGGTGAAGTAATGGCTTAAATTACCGCAGAGTTTTGTGGTATCAACCGGAATCGATAAGTGTATGACTCCTGACCTTGAAGATCATATTCAGGGCCTAAAACTCAAATGTGAGATATATTCATCAAACCTATCCATCTATAGATATCTATATCTATCTACTCACACACACACATACACACACACACACACACACACATATATATATATATATATATATATATATATACATATATATATATATATATATATATATATATATATATATATATATATATATATATATATATATATATATATATATTCCCAAACTATTCGCCATTTCCCGAGTTAGCGAGGTAGCGTTAAGAACAGAGGACTGGGCCTTTGGGGGAATATCCTCACCTAACCCCCTCCTCTGTTCCTTCTTTTGGAAAATTAAAAAAAAAAAAAAAAGAGAAGGGAGGATTTCCAGCCCCCCGCTCTCTCCCCTTTTAGTCGCCTTCTACGACACGCAGGGAATACGTGCTAAGTATTCTTTCTCCCCTATGCCCAGGGATATATATATATATATATATATATATATATATATATATATATATATATATATATATATATATATATATACATATATATCATTTATTTTATTTAGTTTGCTTTGTCGCTGTCTCACGCGTACGCGAAGTAGCGCAAGGAAACAGAGGAAAGAATGGCCTAACCCACCCACATACGCATATATATACATACACGTCCACACACGCAAATATACATACATATACATCTCAACGTATACATATATATACACACACAGACATATACATATATACAAATGTACATAATTCATAGTCTGCCTTTATACATTCCCATCGCCACCTCGCCACACATGAAATAACAACCCCCTCCCCACCTCATGAGTGCGAGGTAGCGCTAGGAAAAGATAACAAAGGCTACATTCGTTCACACTCAGTCTCTAGCTGTCATGTAATAATCCACCGAAACCACAGTTCCCTTTCCACATCCAGGCCCCACAAAACTTTCCATGGTTTACCCCAGACGCTTCACATGCCCTGGTTCAATCCACAGACAGCACGTCGACCCCGGTATACGACATCGATCCAATTCACTCTATTCCTTGCACGCCTTTCACCCTCCTTCATGTTCAGGCCCCGATAACTTAAAATCTTTTTCACCCCATCTTTCCACATCCAATTTGGTATCCCACTTCTCCTCATTCCCTCAACCTCTGACACATATATCCTCTTGGACAATCTTTCCTCACTCATTCTCTCCATGTGACCAAACCATTTCAAAACACCATCTTCTGCTCTCTCAACCTCACTCTTTTTATTTCCACACATCTCTCTTACCCTTACATTACTTACTCGATCAAACCACCTCACACCACATATTGTCCTCAAACATCTCATTTCCAGCACATCCACCCTCATCCGCACAACTCTATCCATAGCCCACGCCTCACAACCATACAACATCGTTGGAACCACTATTTCTTCAAACATACCCATTTTTGCTTTCCGAGATAATGTTCTCGACTTCCACACATCCACACTGGAATTTCAGATACTGCATTACTATATCCATAAAACTGGATTAGAATAACTTCCTTAATGAATCTTCACGAAAATCTGGACTACAGTGACGGCACCCTTTATCTTCACAACACTGAGGTCACACTAACTGCATTACTATATCATTAGAATTATGATTAGAATATCTTCCTTACGGTATCTTCACCAACAATTGGAAAACAGTGACCGCCCCACGGTATCTTCACTACCACTGAGGTCACACTAACTGCATTACTATATCATTAGAATTATGATTAGAATATCTTCCTTACTGTGTCTTCACCAACAATTGGAAAACAGTGACCGCTCCACGGTATCTTCACTACCACTGGGATTACAGTAACTTCACAACTATATCCTTAAAATTCCATTAAAGTTACTGTATCTTCATAAACAACTGGACAACAGTGACTGTCATACTGTATCTTCACTACCATTGAAATTACAATAAATGCATTACTATATCCATAAGACTGGATTAGAATAACTTTCTTAATATATCTTCACTAACCACTGGACAACAGCGACCGCTCAACTGTATCTTCACTACAACTGAGATTACAGTAACTGCATTACTATATCATTAAAACTGGATTAGAATATCTTCTTACTGTACCTTCATCAACAATTGGAAAACAGTGACCGCCCCACGGTATCTTCACTACCACTGGGATTACAGTAACTTCACAACTATATCCTTAAAACTGGATTAGAGTAAGTTACTGTATCTTCACAAATAACTAGACAACAGTGACCGTCATACTGTATCTTCACTACCACTAAAATTACAGTAAATGCATTACTATATCCATAAGACTGGATTAGAAAAACTTTCTTAATATATCTTCAATAACAACTGGACAACAGCGACTGCTCAACTGTATCTTCACTACTACGGAGATTACAATAACAGCATTTCTATATCCTTGATACTCGATTCAAATAACTTCCTGATTATATCTTCACTACCAACTGGAGTATAGTCACTTTATTCATAAACCCAATACAGTGTTTTACATTGCCAATAGTGTACATATAACAAATATATATTAATATATTCCTAGTCTGGGTTGTCATACACACAGTACCTAAAGAAGAGGTTATTTCTTATATTTGCTCTCGTTCTCCCAGTGTCCCCAAAGATCCAATACCAAACGTCATTGACCTAAGAAAGTCTCAGTCTATCTTTTGTGATTTTTGTTTGAAACATATAACTTCACTACTATGTGAGAGTTGAAATTCACCATATTTCCGTAAGTATCCAGGATATACGTTGTAATGACTGGCTTTCATTTTGTTCAGGTTAAGAGTTGGAGATTATCGATAGTAATGACAGACACAATCGATCATATGGAAAGGCCAAGGGTTTTGGAAATGGAACCAAAGCCCCAAAGAGATTCCCGAAGAAGACGACGACGACCAAGACGACCACGATCACACCAGCAGCAGAGAGTGGACCATTCCACATATACCCAGGATTATGAAATAGGAGAACAATACACGACCATGGAGGTTCCAGAAGAAAGTGCAATGATGCCTGACAAGGGGCCATTCCCATCATACCCTGACATGGTACCAATCCAACCACACTCTGACATGGTAGAATTCCCACAATCCCCTCACATGTTCCAGGGTCATATAGAAAGTCCAGGGGTTTTGGAAATGGAACCTACGCCCGAAAGTGTTCCCCGAAGAAGAAGACGACGACGACGACGACGACCACGCCACCAGCAGAGCGTGGACCATTCCACATGTCCCCAGGGTTATGAAATAGGAGAACAACACACGACAATGGAGGTTCCAGAAGAAACTCCAATGGTGCCCTTGGAGGTTCTCCCACCACCCCCTACAGAAGAAGTAGTCCCACCACCCCGTCTCGGGGAACTTCCTACACCAACCTGTTCCCAGGAACTTCTCCCTCTACCCCGTTCCGTGGAAATTCTCCCTATACCCCGTCCCCTGGTTCTACTCCCACTACTCCGTTCTAGCCAACTTCCACCACCCCTTCCCCTGGAACTTCTCCCACCACCCACTCCCTTGGTTATCATCCCACCATCCCGTCCCCTGGCTCTCCTCCCACCAACCAGAACCAGTCACCTGGATCTCCTCCCAATACCTTTTCCCCTGCTTCTCCCAACACCCCGTCTCTTGGCTCTACTCCCAGCACCCCGTCTATTGGCTATACTCCCAGCACCCCGTCGCCTGGCTCTACTCCCACCACCCAGTCGCTTGGAAATCCCAATACTCCTGTCCCCAGGGAATACTTCCACCACCCCGTCCCCTGGCACAACTACCAATACCCCTGTCTCCCGCCTCGACCTTGGAGTTTCCGGAGAAGTCTCCAGAGGAGACTGCTGCCATGGTCCTAGTGAGTGCAGAAGAAAGCCTCGCTCCACTTTCCGACGTACCTTATCCCGTTGTCTCAGGTGGCTCGGCAGGATCACTTGTCCCTGTTGTGTTAGACGTCCTCGGATTTCTGGTCATTGAGAGCCAAGCAGGCACTGACACCTTTTAGTTATCCCCAACGCCATGACCTGGCAGCTAAAATGGATATTTCATTTCTAAAATGGCTGTAAATATGTACTGTAGCTGCAGTAAACAGAGAAACTCGACTGTGTCATATACACCCCAGCTGCAGTGAACAGAAAAGAAATGACAAGACATATGCATATGCAATCTTGCCACAGTCAACAGAGTAGGTCATACGTATCTATCTACCTATCTATCTATCTATATCTATCTATATTTCTATCTATCTATTTGTCCATAACTCTGATACCTATTCCCATCAGGAACTTCCATCAAGGGGGTGGCCTCAGCAAAAGTGTCCACTTAACTCTGTCCTTACTTGCCTCTCTCGCATATACCATTAGACACATTCTTCCACTATTTCTCTTCCACTCTATGGACTTCCTTTCACACCAACCCTTCTCTTTCATTCTCTTTCCTCATGTCACAGGTGGTTTGACTCTCACATCAAACCCTTTAACTCTACTATCACACATTCTGTAAACTCCACATCTTTCATTCCAACCACGAGCCCAAACCACCTCAAAGTATGTTTAACCTAGTCTACCACTCCACAATGTATTCCCCTTACATTCCCTGTCATACACCCCCTCATTTCATATTTCACTCCATCTAGTCATACCACATGCTCCTATCATATCGTGTTTCATTTTCCCCGTGGACTCATATATATAAATTGTAAGTACAGGGAACTGAAGTTATACTCTAGGCTATCTATGGGAGTTCCCTACTTGTAGGTTAGTTTGATGCTGTTGTTTTGCTTATATAGATACTCCATAGGTCAACGCTCTGTCCTACTTGCTGCTTGGTGCAAGAGCATTTAATTGACATTGACATTACCAGTGAATATTTTCTGTTTTGACTCATATTTCTTAGCCTAACCATCCCAGTGAAATTAACTACCTCGCTAATGCGGGAAATAGCGAATAGTTTGAAAGAAAGAAAAGAATATATATATATATATATATATATATATATATATATATATATATATATATATACATATGGAGACATCACACACCCCTGCCGCAAACCTACATTCACTGAGAACCAATCACTTTCCTCTCTTCCTACACGTACACATGCCTTACATCCTCGATAAAAACTTTTCACTGCTTCAAACAACTTTCCTCCCACACCATATATTCTCAATACCTTCCACAGAGCATCTCTATCAACTCTATCATATGCCTTCTCCAGATCCATAAATGCTACATACAAATCCATTTGCTTTTCTAAGTATTTCTCACATACATTCTTCAAAGCAAACACCTGATCCACACATCCTCTACCACTTCTGAAACCACACTGCTCTTCCCCAATCTGATGCTCTGTACATGCCTTCACCCTCTCAATCAATACCCTCGCATATAATTTACCAGGAATACTCAACAAACTTATACCTCTGTAATTTGAGCACTCACTCTTATCCCCTTTGCCTTTGTACAATGGCACTATGCACGCATTCCGCCAATCCTCAGTCACCTCACCATGAGTCATACATACATTAAATAACCTTACCAACCAGTCAACAATACAGTCACCCCCTTTTTTAATAAATTCCACTGCAATACCATCCAAACCTGCTGCCTTGCCGGCTTTCATCTTCCGCAAAGCTTTCACTACCTCTTCTCTGTTTACCAAATCATTTTCCCTAACCCTCTCACTTTGCACACCACCTCGACCAAAACACCCTATATCTGCCACTCTATCATCAAACACATTCAACAAACCTTCAAAATAATCACTCCATCTCCTTCTCACATCACCACTACTTGTTATCACCTCCCCATTTGCGCCCTTCACTGAAGTTCCCATTTGCTCCCTTGTCTTACGCACTTTATTTACCTCCTTCCAGAACATCTTTTTATTCTCCCTAAAATTTAATGATACTCTCTCACCCCAACTGTCATTTGCCCTTTTTTTCACCTCTTGCACCTTTCTCTTGACCTCCTGTCTCTTTCTTTTATACATCTCCCACTCAATTGCATTTTTTCCCTGCAAAAATCGTCCAAATGCTTCTCTCTTCTCTTTCACTAATACTCTTACTTCTTCATCCCACCACTCACTACCCTTTCTAATCAACCAACCTCCCACTCTTCTCATGCCACAAGCATCTTTTGCGCAATCCATCATTGATTCCCTAAATACATCCCATTCCTCCCCCACGAAAGAAATGGCCCAACCCACCCCCATACACATGTATATACATACACGTCCACGCATGCAAATATACATACCTACACAGCTTTCCATGGTTTACCCCAGACGCTTCACATGCCCTGATTCAATCCACTGACAGCACGTCAACCCCGGTATACCACATCGATCCAATTCACTCTATTCCTTGCCCTCCTTTCACCCTCCTGCATGTTCAGGCCCCGATCACACAAAATCTTTTTCACTCCATCTTTCCACTTCCAATTTGGTCTCCCACTTCTCCTCGTTCCCTCCACCTCCGACACATATATCCTCTTGGTCAATCTTTCCTCACTCATTCTCTCCATGTGCCCAAACCATTTCAAAACACCCTCTTCTGCTCTCTTAACCACGCTCTTTTTATTTCCACACATCTCTCTTACCCTTACGTTACTTACTCGATCAAACCACCTCACACCACACATTGTCCTCAAACATCTCATTTCCAGCACATCCACCCTCCTGCGCACAACTCTATCCATAGCTCACGCCTCGCAACCATACAACATTGTTGGAACCACTATTCTTTCAAACATACCCATTTTTGCTTTCCGAGATAATGTTCTTGACTTCCACACATTCTTCAAGGCTCCCAGGATTTTCGCCACCTCCCCCACCCTATGATCCACTTCCGCTTCCATGGTTCCATCCGCTGCCAGATCAACTCCCAGATATCTAAAACACTTTACTTCCTCCAGTTTTTCTCCATTCAAACTTACCTCCCAATTGACCTGACCCTCAACCCTACTGTACCTAATAACCTTGCTCTTATTCACATTTACTCTTAACTTTCTTCTTTCACACACTTTACCAAACTCAGTCACCAGCTTCTGCAGTTTCTCACATGAATCAGACACCAGCGCTGTATCATCAGCGAACAACAACTGACTCACTTCCTAAGCTCTCTCATCCACAACAGACTTCATACTTGCCCCCCTTTCCAAAACTCTTGCATTCACCTCCCTAACAACCCCATCCATAAACAAATTAAACAACCATGGAGACATCACACACCCCTGCCGCAAACCTACATTCACTGAGAACCAATCACTTTCCTCTTCCTACACGTACACATGCCTTACATCCTCGATAAAAACTTTTCACTGCTTCTAACAACTTGCCTCCCACACCATATATTCTCAATACCTTCCACAGAGCACCTCCTTCAACTCTATCATATGACTTCTCCAGATCCATAAATGCTACATACAAATCCATTTGCTTTTCTAAGTATTTCTCACATACATTCTTCAAAGCAAACACCTGATCCACACATCCTCTACCACTTCTGAAACCACACTGCTCTTCCCCAATCTGATGCTCTGTACATGCCTTCACCCTCTCAATCAATACCCTCCCATATAATTTACCAGGAATACTCAACAAACTTATACCTCTGAAATTTGAGCACTCACTCTTATCCCCTTTGCCTTTGTACAATGGCACTATGCACGCATTCCGCCAATCCTCAGTCACCTCACCATGAGTCATACATACATTAAATAACCTTACCAACCAGTCAACAATACAGTCACCCCCTTTTTTAATAAATTCCACTGCAATACCATCCAAACCTGCTGCCTTGCCGGCTTTCATCTTCCGCAAAGCTTTTACTACCTCTTCTCTGTTTACCAAATCATTTTCCCTAACCCTCTCACTTTGCACACCACCTCGACCAAAACACCCTATATCTGCCACTTTATCATCAAACACATTCAACAAACCTTCAAAATACTCACTCCATCTCCTTCTCACATCACCACTACTTGTTATCACCTCCCCATTTGCGCCCTTCACTGAAGTTCCCATTTGCTCCCTTGTCTTACGCACTTTATTTACCTCCTTCCAGAACATCTTTTTATTCTCCCTAAAATTTAATGATACCCTCTCACCCCAACTCTCATTTGCCCTCTTTTTCACCTCTTGCACCTTTCTCTTGACCTCCTGTCTCTTTCTTTTATACATCTCCCACTCAATTGCATTTTTTCCCAGCAAAAATCGTCCAAATGCCTCTCTCTTCTCTTTCACTAATAATCTTACTTCTTCATCCCACCACTCACTACCCTTTCTAATCAACCCACCTCCCACTCTTCTCATGCCACAAGCATCTTTTGCGCAATCCATCACTGATTCCCTAAATACATCCCATTCCTCCCCCACTCCCCTTACTTCCATTGTTCTCACCTTTTTCCATTCTGTACTCAGTCTCTCCTGGTACTTCCTCACACAAGTCTCCTTCCCAAGCTCACTTACTCTCACCACCCTCTTCACCCCAATATTCACTCTTCTTTTCGGAAAACCCATACAAATCTTCACCTTAGCCTCCACAAGATAATGATCAGACGTCACTCCAGTTGCACCTCTCAGCACATTAACATCCAAAAGTCTCTCTTCCGCGCGCCTGTCAATTAACACGTAAACCAATAACGCTCTCTGGTCATCTCTCCTACTCACATACGTATACTTATGTATATCTCGCTTTTTAAACCAGGTATTCCCAATCACCAGTCCTTTTTCACCACATAAATCTACAAGCTCTTCACCATTTCCATCTACAACACTGAACACCCCATGTATACCAATTATTCCGTCAATTGCCACATTACTCACCTTTGCATTCAAATCACCCATCACTATAACCCGGTCTCGTGCATCAAAACCACTAACACACTCATTCAGCTGCTCCCAAAACAATTGCCTCTCATGATCTTTCTTCTCATGCCCAGGTGCATATGCACCAATAATCACCCATCTCTCTCCATCAACTTTCAGTTTTACCCATATTAATCGAAAATTTACTTTCTTACATTCTATCACATACTCCCACAACTCCTGTTTCAGGAGTACTGCTACTCCTTCCCTTCCTCTTGTCCTCTCACTAACCCCTGACTTTACTCCCCAGACATTCCCAAACCACTCTTCCCCTTTACCCTTGAGCTTCGTTTCACTCAGAGCCAAAACATCCAGGTTCCTTTCCTCAAACATACTACCTATATATATATATATATATATATATATATATATATATATATATATATATATATATATATATATATATATATATATATATATATATATATATATATATATATATATATATATATATATATATATATATATATATATATATATATATATATATATATATATATATATATAAATATATATATATATATATATATATATATATATATATATATATATATATATATATATATATATTTTTTTTTTTTAAACTATTCGCCATTTCCCGCGTTAGCGAGGTAGCGTTAAGAACAGAGAACTGGGCCACTGAGGGAATATCCTCACCTGGTCCCCTTCTCTGTTCCTTCTTTTTGAAAAAAAAAAAAAAAAAAAAAAAAAAAATATATATATATATATATATATATATATATATATATATATATATATATATATATATATATATATATATATATATATATATTCTTAACACATCCCACGAAGCATTCCATTCGACTCTGTTAAACTCTTTATCAAGATCCATAAATGCCCTGTACACCTTCTTACCTTTCGCTACATACTTTCCCACAGTCTTTCTCATAATAAAAATCTGCTCTATACATCCCCTACCTTTTATAAGACCCATTTCTCCTCTCTCAATCTGTTTGTAGTTATTTCCATCACTCTTGCATGCACTTTTCAAGGTATAATTAACAGACTTTTTCCCGTTAATTTGTAGATACATCCTTTGTACCTTTTCCATTGTATAAAAGAACAATTATGCCTTTAATCCAATCCTAAGGCACGATCTTCTAATTCTATGCTTAGTCACATATCAAGTGCATCCACTATTTCAAAGTTTCTCCTCCATACTCCTGCATTTTAGCAAAAATTCCATGCATTTCCTCCTTTCAATTTCATTTGTGCCCTTTTTAATGCCCTTTTTCCTACAGACAACTGCACTTTTATCCTTTTCCTTCTATCATCTATACCCATGCATGTAATAACTGTTGAAACACCGTTTGCCATATTGATATGTTCTTCAAAATACTCTTTCCATCTTCATTTTACTTACTTCTTTTGTTTCAGCAACTACCTTCCTCACTTCTCTAATTTTTATTTCCATTCTTACATCCAGGTCTTTCCTTTTGTCACCTTCTTCCAAAGTAATGTCTTATTTTTCCCTAAACGATTATCTCTTTCCTTTCCTCTTTTAACTTTCTGACATTCCACTTCAATACTGTACCTTCAATAACAACTGGACAACAGTGACCGTCCCACTGTATCTTCCCTACCACTGAGATTACAGTAACTGCATTACTATATCCTTAAAACTAGATTAGAGTAACTTACTGTATCTCCTCTATAAACAACTAAACAACAGTGACCACCATACTGCATCTTCACTACCACTGAAATTTCAGATAATGCATTACTATATCCATAAAACTGGATCAGAATAACATCCTTAATGAATCTTCACGAAAATCTGGACTACAGTGACCGCACCCTTTATCTTCACTACCACTGAGGTTACACGAACTGCATTAATATACCATTAGAATTATTAGAATATCTTCCTTACTGTGTCTTCACCAACAATTGGAAAACAGTGACCGCTCCACGGTATCTTCACTACCACTGGGATTACAGTAACTTCACAACTATGTCCTTAAAACTGGATTAGAGTAAGTTACTGTATCTTCACAAATAACTAGACAACAGTGACCGTCATACTGTATCTTCACTACCACTAAAATTACAGTAAATGCATTACTATATCCATAAGACTGGATTAGAAAAACTTTCTTAATAAATCTTCAATAACAACTGGACAACAGCGACCGCTCAACTATATCTTCACTACTACGGAGATTACAATAACAGCATTTCTATATCCTTGATACTCGATTCAAATAACTTCCTGATTATATCTTCACTACCAACTGGAGTATAGTCACTTTATTCATAAACCCAATACAGTGTTTTACATTGCCAGTAGTGTACATATAACAAATATATATTAATATATTCCCAGTCTGGGTTGTCATACACACAGTACCTAAAGAAGAGGTTATTTCTTATATTTGCTCTCGTTCTCCCAATGTCCCCAAAGATCCAATACCAAATGTCATTGACCTAAGAAAGTCTCAGTCTATCTTTCGTGATTTTTGTTTGAAACATATAACTTCACTACTGTGTGAGAGTTGAAATTCACCATATTTCCGTAAGTATCCAGGATATACTTTGTAATGACTGGCTTTCATTTTGTTCAGGTTAAGAGTTGGAGATTATCGATAGTAATGACAGACACAATCGATCATATGGAGAGGCCAAGGGTTTTGGAAATGGAACCAAAGCCCCAAAGAGATTCCCGAAGAAGACGACGACGACCACGACGACCACGATCACACCAGCAGCAGAGAGTGGACCATTCCACATATACCCAGGATTATGAAATAGGAGAACAATACACGACCAAGGAGGTTCCAGAAGAAACTGCAATGATGCCTGACAAGGGGCCATTCCCATCATACCCTGACATGGTACCATTCCAACCACACTCTGACATGGTAGAATTCCCACAATCCCCTCACATGTTCCAGGGTCATATAGAAAGTCCAGGGGTTTTGGAAATGGAACCTACGCCCCAAAATGTTCCCCGAAGAAGACGAAGACGACGACGACGACGACCACGCCACCAGCAGAGCGTGGACCATTCCACATGTCCCCAGGGTTATGAAATAGGAGAACAACACACGACAATGGAGGTTCCAGAAGAAACTCCAATGGTGCCCTTGGAGGTTCGCCCACCACCCCCTACAGAAGAAGTAGTCCCACCACCCCGTCTCGGGGAACTTCCTACACCAACCTGTTCCCAGGAACTTCTCCCTCTACCCCGTTCCGTGGAAATTCTCCCTATACCCCGTCCCCTGGTTCTACTCCCAATAATCCGTTCTCGCCAACTTCCACCACCCCTTCCCCTGGAACTTCTCCCACCACCCACTCCCCTGGTTATCATCCCACCATCCCGTCCCCTGGCTCTCCTCCCACCAACCAGAACCAGTCACCTGGATCTCCTCCCACTACCTTTTCCCCTGCTTCTCCCAGCACCCCGTCTCTTGGCTCTACTCCCACCACCCCGTCTATTGGCTATACTCCCAGCACCCCGTCGCCTGGCTCTACTCCCACCACCCAGTCGCTCGGAAATCCCAATACTCCTGTCCCAAGGGAATACTTCCACCACCCCGTCCCCTGGCACAACTACCAATATCCCTGTCTCCCGCCTCGACCTTGGAGTTTCCGGAGAAGTCTCCAGAGGAGACTGCTGCCATGGTCCTAGTGAGTGCAGAAGAAAGCCTCGCTCCACTTTCCGACGTACCTTATCCCGTTGTCTCAGGTGGCTCGGCAGGATCACTTGTCCCTGTTGTGTTAGACGTCCTCGGGTTTCTGGTCATTGAGAGCCAGGCAGGCACTGACACCTTTTAGTTATCCCCAACGCCATGACCTGGCAGCTAAAATGGATATTTCATTTCTAAAATGGCTGTAAATATGTGCTGCAGCTGCAGTAAACAGAGAAACTCGACTGTGTCATATACACCCCAGCTGCAGTGAACAGAAAAAAAATGACAAGACATATGCATATGCAATCTTGCCACAGTCAACAGAGTAGGTCATACGTATCTATCTACCTATCTATCTATCTATATCTATCCATATTTCTATCTTTCTATTTGTCCATAACTCTGATACCTATTCCAATCAGGAACTTCCATCAAGGGGGTGGCCTCAGCAAAAGTGTCCACTTAACTCTGTCCTTACTTGCCTCTCTCGCATATACCATTAGACACATTCTTCCACTATATCTCTTCCACTCTATGGACTTCCTTTCACACCAACCCTTCTCTTTCATTCTCTTTCCTCATGTCACAGGTGGTCTTCTTCTCACATCAACACCTTTAACTCTACTATCACACATTCTGTAAACTCAACATCTTCCATTATAACCACGAGCCCAAACCACCTCAAAGTATGATTCACCTAGTCTACCACTCCACAATTTATTCCCTTTACATTCCCTGTCATACCAGATCTCTCATACATCCCATCATTTCATATTTCACTCCATCTAGTCATACCACATGCTCCTATCATATCGTGTTTCATTTTCCACGTGGACCCATATATAAATATATTTTTTTTTTTTTTTTATACTTTGTCGCTGTCTCCCGCGTTTGCGAGGTAGCGCAAGGAAACAGACGAAAAAAATGGCCCAACCCCCCCCCCCCCCATACACATGTATATACATACGTCCACACACGCAAATATACATACCTACACAGCTTTCCATGGTTTACCCCAGACGCTTCACATGCCTTGATTCAATCCACTGACAGCACGTCAACCCCGGTATACCACATCGCTCCAATTCACTCTATTCCTTGCCCGCCTTTCACCCTCCTGCATGTTCAGGCCCCGATCACACAAAATCTTTTTCACTCCATCTTTCCACCTCCAATTTGGTCTCCCTCTTCTCCTCGTTCCCTCCACCTCCGACACATATAACCTCTTGGTCAATCTTTCCTCACTCATTCTCTCCATGTGCCCAAACCACTTCAAAACACCCTCTTCTGCTCTCTCAACCACGCTCTTTTTATTTCCACACATCTCTCTTACCCTTACGTTACTCACTCGATCAAACCACCTCACACCACACATTGTCCTCAAACATCTCATTTCCAGCACATCCATCCTCCTGCGCACAACTCTATCCATAGCCCACGCCTCGCAACCATACAACATTGTTGGAACCACTATTCCTTCAAACATACCCATTTTTGCTTTCCGAGATAATGTTCTCGACTTCCACACATTCTTCAAGGCCCCCAGAATTTTCGCCCCCTCCCCCACCCTATGATCCACTTCCGCTTCCATGTTTCCATCCGCTGCCAGATCCACTCCCAGATATCTAAAACACTTCACTTCCTCCAGTTTTTCTCCATTCAAACTCACCTCCCAATTGACTTGACCCTCAACCCTACTGTACCTAATAACCTTGCTCTTATTCACATTTACTCTTAACTTTCTTCTTCCACACACTTTACCAAACTCAGTCACCAGCTTCTGCAGTTTCTCACATGAATCAGCCACCAGCGCTGTATCATCAGCGAACAACAACTGACTCACTTCCCAAGCTCTCTCATCCCCAACAGACTTCATACTTGCCCCTTTTTCCAAAACTCTTGCATTCACCTCCCTAACAACCCCATCCATAAACAAATTAAACAACCATGGAGACATCACACACCCCTGCCGCAAACCTACATTCACTGAGAACCAATCACTTTCCTCTCTTCCTACACGTACACATGCCTTACATCCTCGATAAAAACTTTTCACTGCTTCTAACAACTTTCCTCCCACACCATATATTCTTAATACCTTCCACAGAGCATCTCTATCAACTCTATCATATGCCTTCTCCAGATCCATAAATGCTACATACAAATCCATTTGCTTTTCTAAGTATTTCTCACATACATTCTTCAAAGCAAACACCTGATCCACACATCCTCTACCACTTCTGAAACCACACTGCTCTTCCCCAATCTGATGCTCTGTACATGCCTTCACCCTCTCAATCAATACCCTCCCATATAATTTACCAGGAATACTCAACAAACTTATACCTCTGTAATTTGAGCACTCACTCTTATCCCCTTTGCCTTTGTACAATGGCACTATGCACGCATTCCGCCAATCCTCAGGCACCTCACCATGAGTCATACATACATTAAATAACCTTACCAACCAGTCAACAATACCGTCACCCCCTTTTTTAATAAATTCCACTGCAATACCATCCAAACCTGCTGCCTTGCCGGCTTTCATCTTCCGCAAAGCTTTCACTACCTCTTCTCTGTTTACCAAATCATTTTCCCTAACCCTCTCACTTTGCACACCACCTCGACCAAAACACCCTATATCTGCCACTTTATCATCAAACACATTCAACAAACCTTCAAAATACTCACTCCATCTCCTTCTCACATCACCACTACTTGTTATCACCTCCCCATTTGCGCCCTTCACTGCAGTTCCCATTTGCTCCCTTGTCTTACGCACTTTATTTACCTCCTTCCAGAACATCTTTTTATTCTCCCTAGAATTTAATGACACTCTCTCACCCCAACTCATATATAAATATATATATATATATATATATATATATATATATATATATATATATATATATATATATATATATATATATAATTGTATAGCTACATAATAGTGGGATAAACATCAGCTAACGCGGGAGACAGCGACAAAGCTGTTAAACTCTTTATGAAGATCCATAAATACCCTGTACACCTTCTTACCTTTCGCTACATACTTTCCCACAGTCTTTCTCATAATAAAAATCTGCTCTATACATCCCCTACCTTTTATAAGACCCATTTCTCCTCTCTCAATCTGTTTGTAGTTATTTCCATCACTCTTGCATGCACTTTTCAAGGTATAATCAACAGACTTTTTCCCGTTAATTTGTAGATACATCCTTTGTACCTTTTCCATTGTATAAAAAAACAATTATGCCTTTCATCCAATCCTAAGGCACGATCTTCTAATTCTATGCTTAGTCACATATCAAGTGCATCCACTATTTCAAAGTTTCTCCTCCATACTCCTGCATTGTAGCAAAAATTCCATGCATTCCAACTGTCTTTCCTCCATTCAATTTCATTTGTGCCCTTTTTAATGCCCTTTTTCCTACAGACAACTGCACTTTTATCCTTTTCCTTCTATCATCCATACCCATGCATGTAACAACCGTTGAAACGCCGTTTGCCATATTGATATGTTCTTCAAAATACTCTTTCCATCTTCATTTTACTTACTTCTTTTGTTTCAGCAACTACCTTCCTCACTTCTTAAATTTTTATTTCCACTCTTACATCCAGGTCTTTCCTTTTGTCACCTTCTTCCAAAGTAATGTCTTATTTTTCCCTAAACGATTATCTCTTTCATTTCCTCTTTTAACTTTCTAACATTCCACTTCATTACTGTACCTTCAATAACAACTAGACAACAGTGACCGTCCCACTGTATCTTCCCTACCACTGAGATTACAGTAACTACATAACTATATCCTTAAAACTGGATTAGAGTAACTTACTGTATCTCCTCTATAAACAACTAGACAACAGTGACCATCATACTGTATCTTCACTACCACTGAAATTTCAGATAATGCATTACTATATCCATAAAACTGGATTAGAATAACATCCTTAATGAATCTTCACGAAAATCTGGACTACAGTGACCGCAACCTTTACCTTCACTACCACTGAGATTACACCAACTGCATTACTATATCATTAGAATTATGATTAGAATATCTTCCTTACTGTGTCGTCAGTAACAATTGGAAAACAGTGACCGCCCCACGGTATCTACACTACCACTGAAATTACACTAACTGCATTACTATATCATTAAGATTATGAGGAGAATATCTTCCTTACTGTGTCTTCACCAACAATTGGAAAACAGTGACCACCCCACGGTATCTTCACTACCACTGAGGTTACACTAACTGCATTACTATATCATTAAAATTATGATCAGAATGTCTTCCTTACTGTGTCTTCACCAACAACTGGAAAACAGTGACCACCTCACGGTATCTTCACTACCACTGGGATTACAGTAACTTTACAACTATATCCTTAAAATTCCATTAAAGTTACTGTATCTTCATAAACAACTGGATAACAGTGACTGTCATATTGTATCTTCACTACCATTGAAATTACAATAAATGCATTACTATATCCATAAGACTGGATTAGAATAACTTTCTTAATATATCTTCACTAACCACTGGACAACAGCGACCGCTCAACTGTATCTTCACTACAACTGAGATTACAGTAACTGCATTACTATATCATTAAAACTGGATTAGAATATCTTCTTACTGTACCTTCATCAACAATTGGAAAACAGTGACCGCCCCACGGTATCTTCACTACCACTGGGATTACAGTAACTTCACAACTATGTCCTTAAAACTGGATTAGAGTAAGTTACTGTATCTTCACAAATAACTAGACAACAGTGACCGTCATACTGTATCTTCACTACCACTAAAATTACAGTAAATGCATTACTATATCCATAAGACTGGATTAGAAAAACTTTCTTAATATATCTTCAATAACAACTGGACAACAGCGACCGCTCAACTATATCTTCACTACTACGGAGATTACAATAACAGCATTTCTATATCCTTGATACTCGATTCAAATAACTTCCTGATTATATCTTCACTACCAACTGGAGTATAGTCACTTTATTCATAAACCCAATACAGAGTTTTACATTGCCAGTAGTGTACATATAACAAATATATACTAATATATTCTCAGTCTGGGTTGTCATACACACAGTACCTAAAGAAGAGGTTATTTCTTATATTTGCTCTCGTTCTCCCAGTGTCCCCAAAGATCCAATACCAAACGTCATTGACCTAAGAAAGTCTCAGTCTATCTTTCGTGATTTTTGTTTGAAACATATAACTTCACTACTATGTGAGAGTTGAAATTCACCATATTTCCGTAAGTATCCAGGATATACTTTGTAATGACTGGCTTTCATTTTGTTCAGGTTAAGAGTTGGAGATTATCGATAGTAATGACAGACACAATCGATCATATGGAAAGGCCGAGGGTATTGGAAATGGAACCAAAGCCCCAAAGAGATTCCCGAAGAAGACGACGACGACCAAGACGACCACGATCACACCAGCAGCAGAGAGTGGACCATTCCACATATACCCAGGATTATGAAATAGGAGAACAATACACGACCTAGGAGGTTCCAGAAGAAAGTGCAATGATGTCTGACAAGGGGCAATTCCCATCAAACCCTGACATGGTACCATTCGAACCACACTCTGACATGGTAGTATTCCCACAATCCCCTCACACGTTCCAGGGTCATATAGAAAGTCCAGGGGTTTTGGAATTGGAACCTACGCCCCAAAGAGTTCCCCGAAGAAGACGACGACGACGACGACGACCACGCCACCAGCAGAGCTTGGACAATTACACATGTCCCCAGGGTTATGAAATAGGAGAACAACACACGACAATGGAGGTTCCAGAAGAAACTCAAATGGTGCCCTTGGAGGTTCGCCCACCACCCCCTCCAGAAGAAGTAGTCCCATCACCCCGTCCCCTGGAACTTCCTACACCAACCTGTACCCAGGAACCTCTCCCTCTACCCCGTTCCGTGGAAATTCTCCCTATACCCCGTCCCCTGGTTCTACTCCCACTACTCCGTTCTCGCCAACTTCCACCACCCCTTCCCCTGGAACTTCTCCCACCACCCACTCCCCTGGTTATCATCCCACCATCCCGTCCCCTGGCTCTCCTCCCACCAACCAGAACCAGTCACCTGGATCTCCTCCCACTACCTTTTCCCCTGCTTCCCCCAGCACCCCGTCTCTTGGCTCTACTCCCACCACCCCGTCTATTGGCTATACTCCCAGCACCCCGTCGCCTGGCTCTACTCCCACCACCCAGTCGCTCGGAAATCCCAATAGTCCTGTCCCCAGGGAATACTTCCACCACCCCGTCCCCTGGCACAACTACCACTACCCCTGTCTCCCGCCTCGACCTTGGAGTTTCCGGAGAAGTCTCCAGAGGAGACTGCTGCCATGGTCCTAGTGAGTGCAGAAGAAAGCCTCGCTCCACTTTCCGACGTACCTTATCCCGTTGTCTCAGGTGGCTCGGCAGGATCACTTGTCCCTGTTGTGTTAGACGTCCTCGGGTTTCTGGTCATTGAGAGCCAGGCAGGCACTGACACCTTTTAGTTATCCCCAACGCCATGACCTGGCAGCTAAAATGGATATTTCATTTCTAAAATGGCTGTAAATATGTGCTGTAGCTGCAGTAAACAGAGAAACTCGACTGTGTCATATACATCCCAGCTGCAGTGAACAGAAAAGAAATGACAAGACATATGCATATACAATCTTGCCACAGTCAACAGAGTAGGTCATACGTATCTATCTACCTATCTATCTATCTATAACTATCTATATTTCTATCTTTATATTTGTCCATAACTCTGATACCTATTCCAATCAGGAACTTCCATCAAGGGGGTGGTCTCAGCAAAAGTCTCCACTTAACTCTGTCCTTACTTGCCTCTCTCGCATTTACCATTACACACATTCTTCCACTATTTCTCTTCCACTCTATGGACTTCCTTTCACACCAACCCTTCTCTTTCATTCTCTTTCCTCATGTCACAGGTGGTCTTCCTCTCATATCAACCCCTTTAACTCTACTATCACACATTCTGTAAACTCCACATCTTCCATTATAACCACGAGCCCAAACCACCTCAAAGTATGTTTCACCTAGTCTACCACTCCACAATTTATTCCCTTTACATTCCCTGTCATACCAGATCTCTCATACACCCCCTCATTTCATATTTCAATCCATCTCGTCATACCACATGCTCTTATCGTATCGTGTTTCATTTCCCCCGTGGACTCTATATATATATATATATATATATATATATATATATATATATATATATATATATATGTGTGTGTGTGTGTGTGTGTATATATATATATATATATATATATATATATATATATATATATATATATATATATATATATATATATATATATATATATATATACATATAAAGCAAATGGATTTGTATGTAGCATTTATGGATCTGGAGAAGGCATATGATAGAGTCGATAGAGATGCTCTGTGGAAGGTATTAAGAATATATGGTGTGGGAGGCAAGTTGTTAGAAGCAGTGAAAAGTTTTTATCGAGGATGTAAGGCATGTGTACGTGTAGGAAGAGAGGAAAGTGATTGGTTCTCATTGAATGTAGGTTTGCGGCAGGGGTGTGTGATGTCTCCATGGTTGTTTAATTTGTTTATGGTTGTGGTTGTTAGGGAGGTGAATGCAAGAGTTTTGGAAAGGGGGGCAAGTATGAAGTCTGTTGTGGATGAGAGAGCTTGGGAAGTGAGTCAGTTGTTGTTCGCTGATGATACAGCGCTGGTGGCTGATTTATGTGAGAAACTGCAGAAGCTGGTGACTGAGTTTGGTAAAGTGTGTGAAAGAAGAAAGTTAAGAGTAAATGTGAATAAGAGCATGGTTATTAGGTACAGTAGGGTTGAGGGTCAAGTCAATTGGGAGGTAAGTTTGAATGGAGAAAAACTGGAGGAAGTAAAGTGTTTTAGATATCTGGGAGTGGATCTGGCAGCGGATGGAACCATGGAAGCGGAAGTGGATCATAGGGTGGGGGAGTGGCCGAAAATCCTGGGAGCCTTGAAGAATGTGTGGAAGACGAGAACATTATCTCGGGAAGCAAAAATGGGTATGTTTGAAGGAATAGTGGTTCCAACAATGTTGTATGGTTGCGAGGCGTGGGCTATGGATAGAGTTGGGCGCAGGAGGGTGGATGTGCTGGAAATGAGATGTTTGAGGACAATGTGTGGTGTGAGGTGGTTTGATCGAGTAAGTAACGTAAGGGTAAGAGAGATGTGTGGAAATAAAAAGAGCGTGGTTGAGAGAGCAGAAGAGGGTGTTTTGAAATGGTTTGGGCACATGGAGAGAATGAGTGAGGAAAGATTGACCAAGAGGATATATGTGTCGGAGGTGGAGGGAACGAGGAGAAGTGGGAGACCAAATTGGAGGTGGAAAGATGGAGTGAAAAAGATTTTGTGTGATCGGAGCCTGAACATGCAGGAGGGTGAAAGGGGGGCAAGGAATAGAGTGAATTGGATCGATGTGGTATACCGGGGTTGACGTGCTCTCAGTGGATTGAATCAAGGCATGTGAAGCGTCTGGGGTAAACCATGGAAAGCTGTGTAGGTATGTATATTTGCGTGTGTGGACGTGTATGTATATACATGTGTATGGGGGTGGGTTGGGCCATTTCTTTCGTCTGTTTCCTTGCGCTACCTCGCAAACGCGGGAGACAGCGACAAAGCAAAAAAAAAAAAAAAAAAGAATATATATATATATATATATATATATATATATATATATATATATATATATATATATATATATATATATATATATATATATATATATATATAATTGTATAGCTACATAATAGTGGGATAACATCAGCTATATCAAGAGAGAGAAATCTTAATCATACCACTGGCAAATAGGATGATGAAGATAATCATGACACAGGGATGGTGCACACGAGGAGTGGAACGTGATGAAAGCAATGACGAATAAGATTAAGTAATTAGTACAACAATGACACTCGTAGCCCAGCACGTAATATACCTAATGCTTACAGCAGGTTAATGCACTTACGTCTCCCTGAGGTCATTACGGCAAAAAAAAAAAAGAAAAAAAGAAAATGGGAAGCCATTTTCACCGTGGTTAATGGAGGAAATCTTCGTGCTCGTGGGTAAAGGGGTCGTGCTTAAGAGGGTAAATTGTTGTGCTCAAAGGGGATAAGTTGCCGTACTCCTGGGGGTTAACTGTCGACGTACTCAAGGGACGGAGTTGCTTTACTCAAAGGGTTAGATTGCCGTGCTCAGTGGGTTAACTTGTACTCAAAGGGTTAAGTTGATGTACTCTAAGGTAACTTTAAATCACCGTACTCAAGGGCAACGTTGAGTCACCGTACTGAAGGGGTTGAGTTACCGTACTCAAGGGGTTGAGTCACCATACTCAAGGAGTTGAGTCACTGTAGTCAAGGGGTTGAGTCACTGTACTCAAGGGGTTGAGTCACCATACTCAAGGGGTTGAGTCACCATACTCAAGGGGTTGAGTCACTGTAGTCAAGGGGTTGAGTCACTGTACTCAAGGGGTTGAGTCACCGTACTCAAGGGGTTGAGTCACCGTACTCGAGGGGTTGAGTCACTGTAGTCAAGGAGTTGAGTCACTGTACTCAAGGGGTTGAGTCACTGTACTCAAGGAGTTGAGTCACCATACTCAAGGGGTTGAGTCACTGTACTCAAGGGGTTGAGTCACCGTACTCAAGGAGTTGAGTCACCATACTCAAGGGGTTGAGTCACTGTACTCAAGGGGTTGAGTCACTGTACTCAAGGAGTTGAGTCACCATACTCAAGGGGTTGAGTCACTGTAGTCAAGGGGTTGAGTCACCGTACTCGAGGGGTTGAGTCACTGTAGTCAAGGGGTGAAGTTACCGTACTCAAGAGGTTATGTTGTATTCAAAGGGTTAAGTCGTCGTACTCAAATGGTCAGGCTGCTGTGTTCAAAGGTTTTAGTCGTCGTCTTTAAGGCCTTAAGTCCAGGGGATCAAGGGATGGCAGCGTAGCACACATCTGCCCCAGAGAGCGGCAACTCTTCCGCTCCGCATGACAAATCGCCGAACTTTCCCGACGTAAACCGATGCAGTTTTCAAAACAGGTTTTAGTCTCAACACTGAAATGGGCCGCGGTTCCCTGGCATAAAATCCCCTACTCCCTCCTCCTGTAAATGGTCGTCCTAACACTCTGTGTTGGGCGGGAGGCACTTCCTGTAATGGATGGCGGTGGCCCATTTACCCAAATATTGTTTTCAATACTTGCAATACTGAGTCATTGGCTTCACACTCCCCCCCTCAGCCTTCCATACTTGGTCACTGCTATTTTCTGTACTCAGTCATACGCCATTTTCTAATAAGGGTGTTATTGCCGCATCATTTAGAACATGATTACTTTTTTTCTCTTCATTGGGCTATATCTCCACTTATTATTGCATCACGTCTAGTACAGAGGGTTGTGCTGCTTTCTATAATGGGTTATGGACCCACCACAAGGGTCATTCCAGCTTCTATAATAGTTTGTTGTCGTTTTTCTACGCCGTGTTACCACTGCTTTCTATATGCTGGGCTATCGCCAGGTTCTGTAAAGATTCCTCGTTACTTTATGCATTGTGTTGTGACCAGTTTCTGTCATGGGTGATTGCCGCCTCCCGATATGATGTAGCCACTTCTTACTGTCATGGATGCTTGCCAATTCCCGATATACCGTAGCCACTTCCTTTAATGACACGTTTGCTATCTTTTATAAGAAATATCACTCATTTAACTACAACAGTCCTCTGTCTTCTCCATGTCCAACCAACCAACTGTCTTACCAACCAACCCTTCCTCTCTTAATCCCTTCCTCCGACACTATTTCCCTCCCTGTCCTCCACTTTGTCAATACCTTTACATTTTTTTTTCGTAATGTGAATGACAAAACCCTGGGGGCTGAGAGCGTTCCTGATGACCTAAGTTGGCAAGGAGGAGGAGGAGGAGGATGACGAGGAGGAAGGTTTTATGAGAGACGTTTCAGCCACGACCTGTGTGTTGAGGAACTCAGCAGCAGCGGCGGAGCTGGAGTTATGGTTCTTCGGGTCTCTGGCTCTATCGATTGGCTGGGGTGCAGACCGCCTCCACACACACACACACACACACACACACACATAAAAGTCCGTGACTTGCGACAGGTTGTTGTCGTTTCTGCTGTTCTACTCTAGAGTTTTTTTGTGGTTGTAAGTTTTGTTGTGGGAATTTCTGTTTTTGTTACTCATTCATACTGTTGTGGCCCTGGATTCTTATTTGTCTGTTGCTGATTTTTTATATCTACATTTACTTTCTTCTGGTCTTCTTGACATTTACCAACTCTTGATTTATCACTACAACATGCCACTGTTTACCAAGGTGAGTGGATCCCTAACCTTGCCACAGTCATCCTGTTTTCCGTGTTCTCTGGCTCGAATTATTCTTTTGGTTTTTCTCAACCATGAAGTCACCTTGAACCAGAGGACTGTGGGGGTCTCTTCAATGGTTATTCTTAGACTCTCGTCACCATCATAACTCTTCCTGCAGAGAATCAAGCTTCCATTATTTTACCAGCCGGGTAAGTGAGGTATGCAGGGGAAGAAGAAGGCAAGGGCACGTTGCTGGTCCTTGCCTGGTTATGGGCGTCTTGCCAAGTGAGGACTTAGAAGGTCTGGTTTGTCCCCACCTTAGTCAGCTACACCGTCACCTCTTTATGTCCTTCTCCAGTATTGTTACTTGCCCTAATCTTTAGTTTTCCTCGTTTCTATTTTTCCATATTTTATGGTCGATTACTTTTCTCCTCGTAGCCTTATTCTTAGATACTTATGAGTATCTGACGTCCTTCCTGCCACCTCCAAGACTCAGATGTTCATCACAACTCGACTTATGAGCTCATCATACCCTCGTATATGTTCCCATTTACTGGCATCTCTAGTCTATCATTATATCTATTATTTCATCCCATTAGTTAGCCTTCAGATGTCATGCCAAAACTCATCCTGTACCATTATACCCATGTCCTTCCTTCCCCTCCCTCTCTCACCTCCTATCATCCACCTTCCCCCTCACACACCCACCTCAAGAGTACGATGTTGATGAGGTGGTGCGCGGGGGTTGACGGGGGAGCCTCCGACTGCTGGGGGTGTACGGGGTAGATGGGGGTGGCAACGTCTGCTCATATTGATTCACTCCCTCCCTTCCCCCACCTCTCTCTCTCTCTCTCTCTCTCTCTCTCTCTCTCTCTCTCTCTCTCTCTCTCTCTCTCTCTCTCTCTCCTCTTCTCCCCCCTCACCCTCCCCCCCTTCCTCTCTCTCTCTCTCTCTCTCTCTCTCT
The DNA here is from genome assembly GCF_036320965.1 of Panulirus ornatus. NCBI lineage: Eukaryota > Metazoa > Arthropoda > Malacostraca > Decapoda > Palinuridae > Panulirus > Panulirus ornatus. Next base: position 17,668,119 of record NC_092239.1, read on the forward strand.
CTCTCTCTCTCTCTCTCTCTCTCTCTCTCCATGTTCCATTAATCCCCCCCTCCCCTCTCCCTCCCTTCCCCTGCCCCCATTCCCTCCCCTTTCTGCATGCGGTCTCCTACATACACCTGCCGAGGCCGGGTTACTGCGCTGGCTGGAGGACCGTGAGGGAATTTGAGGTTTATGAGGAGCGAGTCCTGGGTAAAGGGGTGGGGGGTGGTGGAGGGGGGTTGGATGAGGAGCGTGTCCTGGGTAAGGGGGAGGGGACTGGATGATTGTGTCCTGGGTAAGGGGGAGAGAACTGGATGAGAAGCGTGTCCTGGATAAGGGGGAGGGGACTGGATAAGGAGCGTGCCCTGGGTAAGGGGGAGGGGACTGGGTGAGGAGCGTGTTCTGGGAAAGGTGGAGGGGACTGGATGAAAAGCGTGTCCTGAGTAAGGGGAAGGGGACTGGATAAGGAGCGTGCCCTGGGTAAGGGGGAGGGGACTGGATGCAAAGCGTGTCCTGGGTAAGGGGGAGGAGACTTAATGAGGAGTGTGTCCAGGGTAAGGAGGGAGGAGACTGGATGAGGAGCGTGTCCTGGATAAGGAGGGGGAGGGGGACTGGATAAGGAGCGTGTCCTGGGTAAGGGAGAGGGGACTGGATGAGGAGCGTGTCCTGTGGAAGGGGGAGGGGACTGGATGCAAAGCGTGTCCTGGGTAAGGGGGAGGAGACTGAATGAGGAGTGTGTCTAGGGTAAGGGAGGAGGGGACTGGATGAGGATCATGTCCTGGGTAAGGGGGAGGGGACTGGATACAGAGCATGTCCTGGGTAAGGGGTAGGGAACTGGATGAGGAGCGTGTCCTGGGTAAGGGGGAGGGGACTGGATACAGAGCATGTCCTGGGTAAGGGGGAGGGGACTGGATACATAGCGTGTCCTGGGTAAGGGGGAGGAGACTAAATGAGGAGTGTGTCCTGGGTAAGAGTGTCTCCAGGGTAAGGGGGGAGGGGACTGGATGAGGAGCGTGTCCTGGGTAAGGGGGAGGGGACTGGATACAGAGCGTGTCCTGGGTAAGGGGGAGGGGACTGGATACAGATAGTGTCCTGGAGGGGCTGATAAGGAGGTGAGAGGGATCAGCAAGGATCAGTACTGAGGTGTAGCTAGGAGATGAGGTGGTAATGAAGGGGTCTGCAGGTGACCCAGGTGGTATAAGGTAATACTGAGGCGAAAGACAGTGGAAATGAGAGGGAGAAGATGACGATGAAAGAGCACAGGTGGCAGTAACGAGACATGAGGTAACAGTGAGGAAAAGTGAGGCAATGATGAGGTAGGAGTGAGCGAACAGTGAGGCAAGTGAGGAGGCAGTAGGGTATCAGTGAGGTAACAGTGAGTTACATAGGGGTGTAGGGGATGTGGCAGTGAAGTATCACTGAAGTAAAAGAGAGAAGGCAGTGAGGTAAAAACCAGGTGGCGGTGAAGCAACAGTGAGGTGGCAGTGAACTTACAGTGACGTGGCGGTAAGGTAACAGTGAGATAAAAGTGAGGAAAAGGTAATGAGGTAACACGGAATTGGTAGTTATTTAACAGTGAGGAGGGAGTGAAGTAACAGTGAGAGGACAGTGAAGCATTAATAAGGTGGCAGTGAGACAGGACTGAGGCAACTGTGAGATGACAGTGAGGGGAGATAGAGGGGTGGCAGGCTCAACGGTAAAAATATTGGACGTGACTGACAAGGGGTTAAATCAGTTAAGTTAGGTTAAATCAGGTTAGGCTAGGTTAGGTTAGGTTAGGTTAGGTTAGGTTAGGTTAGGTTAGGTTAGGTCAGGTCAGGTTAGGTTAGGTCAGGTTAGGTTAGGTTAGGTTAGGTTAGGTCAGGTCAGGTTAGGTTAGGTCAGGTTAGGTTAGGTCAGGTTAGGTCAGGTTAGGTCAGGTCAGATCAGGTCAGGTCAGGTTAGGTTAGGTCAGGTTAGGTTAGGCCAGGTTAGGTCAGGTCAGGTTAGGTTAGGTTAGGTTAGGTCAGGTTAGGTCAGGTCAGGTCAGGTTACGTTAGGTTAGGTCAGGTCAGGTTAGGTTAGGATAGGTTAGGCTAGGTCAGGTCAGGTCAGGTCAGGTCAGGTCAGGTTAGGTAGGTTAGGTCAGGTTAGGTTAATTTAGGTTAGGTTAGGTTAGGTCAGGTTAGGTTAGATCAAGTTAGGTTAAGTTGAATCTGGCTAGGTTAAATCAGGTGAGGTTTGAGGGCAGTGTGTGAAGTTGTTGCTGTTCGTTTTAACACAAACGGAAAAAAAAAAAATACCAGAAAAGGCGCAACGCTGGGGATGTAAGATCATACTCGGTCCCTCTCATACCACCACCCAGGACGCGCTCAACACACTGCTCCTCCCGACGCTCCCCAACCATCACCTCGATCTTGTCCGAAGTCCGGAAAGAAGAAGCTGCTGCACCTTCCTTCCCAAACAAAGATCCCTCGTCCCCGAGTTGCAGTTCGGCACCACGGTCGCATCGAACCCGCCCGAGGTAGTACAGACCGCTACAAGACCAGCCCCATCCCATCCATTGTGAACGTCTCTCTCTCTCTCTCTCTCTCTCTCTCTCTCTCTCTCTCTCTCCAAGTTGGTTTGATAAATGGCTGACCAGTTTCACTCTGAGGACGTGTAAGATGAGAGAGAGGTACACAGCTGAAAGAAAGCCACGACGCGCGAGTATTTCCCTGGCGGGTTTGATACGCTACAGTAATCCACGACTGAGAACGTTTGGGATCGACGCTGCGGGTGTGTCCTGCTGCCGGAGGTCCACAACTGAAGTAGTGTGAGAGAAGGACGCAGTCTGCTGACGATGATGGAGTCGTCGTCTTTAAGTACATGGACCAGGAGAGGTCTGGGCGTCGCACATGATGAAGTACAACGACCTAACTGAGAAGGTCCAGATGAAAGCAACCAAGGTCGTACCTGAACTTAAGAGAACTGAGCTACAACGACAGACCGAGGGCGACACATTGGTCCAACACGGAGGAGGGAGAGAAGAGAGAGAGGAGTGACCTGATTACACGAGGCTGAAGTTTCAAAATCAGGTGGAGGATGTGAGGCGTTCGTCCTGAGATGCAGTACCAGAGTGATCAGAAGCCACGATTTAAGAAGCTGGGTGAGATAACGATCATAAAAGGACGGAAAAGAAAAAAGCTGTGTTATTGTGAGGGTGGTGGATGGCGGGAGGGGATTATACAAGGAAGCTCTTAATGCCGGCAGTGTACACATGTTCATACAGTTACCTGAAGGTACAAAACCTTCAGGAGATACAGGCACACAAGTATGGAACTCTCCTAAAACTGTACAGATAGGCGATTACACCTACACATTCACCTGACCAACGGAACCTACAGATAGGCGATTACACCTACACATTCACCTGACCAACGGAACCTACTCGTTGCGTCACAGACCCTAAGTAGTTCACTAGACATCCATGACGTCACAGTCACTATCCACCAACGTGTGGCGTCACCAGCACATCCTGGCTACTAAAGATACATCCGTGACGTCATGACCTCACACTGGAAACCCAACGATACACCGGTCACGTCAGAAACACACACTCGTGACGTCAGCGACCTGGAGCAAACGCCTGTGACGTCACGGCCGCCACATCCGCTCACAACAAGGGCAGCGTCTGCCCTCGCGGTCACTGCAGACGATGAACCCGTGAAATAAACAACAGAGGCCACTGTGGCTGACAGAAGGAAAATCATGAGGACACACGCCTGTGAGAGGCGTCTTGTGGGAACGTGGAAGGCGTATGCGTGAGAGTCAGGACCAAGAGAGAGAGAGAGAGAGAGAGAGAGAGAGAGAGAGAGTCACACCTCCCTCACCGTCCCGGACACCATATATACAAAGGGTCGTTAACCCAACGCAACACTCACCCTATCACCCAGGCAACACAGATGGAACACTACCCAAAATTCAGGCAACAAACTAACCACACGTCTTAACAGGACAGTCAAGAAAAGCTCTACACCCAACACAACTGCTCTCCCACCTCGCACTCACAACTCAATACAACCCTATACCGTCCCCATACAGCAGGGCTGGACAACGTACCAATAACCCACACACAACACTTCAGCCCAGGACGTATTCAAGTCCATAATGATACGTTGAAACCATTCCTGGCGACACCACAACCTCACAAACGTCAGAAAACCTGCCAGCATAATACCCACCCTGGGTCCCTCAAAGCCTTCCTTACTCTCCTTCATCCTCCCGTCCTTTATTACTACAATCACCATCATCAGTTCATGAGCTGTAATGCAATGGTTAGCGTCAGTGACTATGATTCATGTGCGGGTCTGCTGGGGTTTGAGTACAGGAAAGTCGGCAGACAACTAACCCAGCTGTTCATCATTTCCTTTGGGATTGCGTGATATATATATATATATATATATATTATCCCTGGGGATAGGGGAGAAAGAATACTTCCCACGTATTCCCTGCGTGTCGTAGAAGGCGACTAAAAGGGGAGGGAGCGGGGGGCTGGAAATCCTCCCCTCTCAATTTTTTTTTAATTTTCCAAAAGAAGGAACAGAGAAGGGGGCCAGGTGAGGATATTCCCTCAGTGGCCCAGTTCTCTGTTCTTAACGCTACCTCGCTAACGCGGGAAATGGCGAATAGTTTGAAAAAAAAAAAAAAAAAAAATATATATATATATATATATATATATATATATATATATATATATATATATATATATATATATATATATATACATATATATATATATATATATATATATATATATATATATATATATATATATATATATATATATATATATATACATATATATATATATATATATACATATATATATATATATATATATATATATATATATATATATATATATATATATATATATATATCATACACTGATTATGTAACCCCAGGACCCCTTGCAAGGGGCTCTTGTAGTGTTGAGGCTGCGTTCCTATCAGAGGCAGGATGATGCCATGAGCAACCCCCAGCATGAGCTGGGACTGACATACTCCACCACAGCACCACATACAAACCTCACTGAACGTATGTTGGGTGACCTCAGCAAGCTATACCTTCCCTCCCGCACAGCACTAGTGGCAGTACTCCTCAGTAGAGTATTCCACCCCGATCCATGCCATATCCTCACACATAAGACGCATAATGCCGCGCTCCACAGAAAAATGACTACCAAGTTAGATTTATCATCAAAGGCTTCACCTCTTACACCCTCAAGCTCTGAAACGGAGTCCCTCGAGGAGCAGCCCTATCTTCAACCCATTTCAGTTTCTTGTACGTCGTCTTTGGGTTAACTTCAACACCTGGAGGAGGTGTTAGAGATTTATTGGGATGGTGGTTATAACTTGACCTTGACGGCCTTAATGACCCTGGTAGTCTTGTGATCTGGAGTTCACATGGCCAACTAGCCATCCAACCAACATGGATGACAGTATCCATAATCTGTGCCATAGAAAATATAATATAATTTTGTCCAATGATAAGGTAACATGCCATGCGTTAGGTCAAGTCACACCGGTTGACCTCACATCTCAACCAAACCCTCAAGACAAAAGGTGACGACGTATTCATTCGAGAGCTATGACTAAAGCGCCCTGAACGCGTTCGCTTGTCGGATATATGCTTCAGCTGAGGCATAGATCTTTAAGAAATCCTTCGTACCAAAACCCTTTTAGTTCTCGATTCATCCATCCCAAAATTCACTTCATTCTGATTTCAAAACTCTCTTCATTCTCAGAGATATTCAGACAAAAATTCATTTCATTTTCAGAGCCGTACATCCTAGAATTGACTTCAGTCTCGGAGTCGATGTCATCCCTTTGTTATCTATTTATCGTCCCTTCGTTTCCCTAGATTAAGTATCTCGCGCCTCGAGTGTGTTATCTTGATCCTACGAGCATGTTATTCTGACCCGTCACCAACGTTATCCTAGGCCCATGACTACGTCATCTTAACCCTACATCAGCGATATTCCAACACCACATCGTGGCATTATGATAACCCCACGAGTCCCTCGCCTTAGCGCTCCCTCAACCCTATGATTTGGACAACTTCATTTAATGCTTGGCGTCACGACCAGGTATACGAAGGCGTCGGCTTAAAGGTCGTACCTTTGTGGTCAAGGATCGCACTGTCGTGTCCAGAGGTCGTACCGTCGTGGTCAAGGGTCGCATCTCATAGCTTAGAGGTAAACATCGCAGAGTACCAGTTTGTGTGTGAGGGATCGGCAGCTGAGGTCCATGATTTCTAAGTCGGGTCGCTGACCCGGGACTACCATGTAGAATTACACGTCCGTGTTTCAACGTCATAAAAAACATCAACAATGTCTTGTGATGATTATATAAAGCAAGACAAGGCAACGAATACCCAGCTCCTCGTGTCTCCAGAATCGCAGTAATCCTGTTTACTTTACTGATATTGATTTATTCCTAGTGATTGTCTTTCCTTACTGGAAAGCCATGCTGAGTCGCTAAAATAGAAAGCTGGCAGGTTTCTCGTCCATGGTGGATTCAAGGATCCTAGAACGAAAGGCATCGAAGAAATAGAAGAGCATTACATTCCTTCTCTCTTCTGATATAAATGCACTCGAATCTATCACTGCAGTGCCCTCATTCCTACAGTAACACTGTACCCTTTCTTATAACCAAAATGCTCTTATTTCTACGAAGCCAGTTACCTCATTCCTATCTCCATATTGCTCTCATTCCCTCTTACCTACCATCAACCCAGCGTTTTTATCTTTCTTGCATCTGTAAATTCATTCCCATCATTTCAGTGGCATCATTCCACTCTCCTTATTGCACCCTCCTTTCACCCAATTCCTTCGTTCCAATCATCCTGATTCCGTCGCCCCTCCCATAACCCAAGCCTCCTCCTCACTCTTCCTCACTTTAATCCCCTCATTCCTAACCTCACGAGGGAACTTCCCTACACACAACCCCGGGCCACAACCCTCTTGAGGCCCCCAGCATTCAAACGCTCATCCACTTCGTCCAGAAGTTTCCAGGCCACAGAGTGCATTAAGGAACTCATGTCCATTAAACTGCAGGGAAACGAATTTACTCGTTTTTTCTCTTACATTTCAGTTCCCAGAAACCTTGTATGTTTTGGAAGGCCTGTTAGCTGGATGTGGGCGAGAGAGGAGGGCGCTCTCTCCAGGCCGTCACTGGAAAGCCCATCTCCTCTTAGATCGATTTTCATTACGTTTCTTGCGAGCTTGTGACGTCCCCGCAGGATCTCAACTTCTCCACAACTATAAACCTATTCACGAGCAGCCTCGCCCCAGGCACGTCTGCATCCTGTGTGTGTTTGTCTGCACCGTCTTTGTGCAGTATATTCATGCACATCTTTTCTCTAATATCATCTTAATCATTATTTTTTTCTCTCTTCATCGGAGATGACCACGATTGAGGCATGCTTCTAGCCGTGCCATGTTAGTGCAAATGAAACATGATATCATCTTTAATTTTTCCTTAAAGTTATCAATAAATGCTTGATCACGCGCACCATTGTGACATTGTAATATATATATATATATATATATATATATATATATATATATATATATATATATATATATAGAGAGAGAGAGAGAGAGAGAGAGAGAGACGCTCTGTGGAAGGTATTAAGAATATATGGTGTGGGAGGCAAGTTGTTAGAAGCAGTGAAAAGTTTTTATCGAGGATGTAAGGCATGTGTACGTGTAGGAAGAGAGGAAAGTGATCGGTTCTCAGTGAATGTAGGTTTGCGGCAGGGGTGTGTGATGTCTCCATGGTTGTTTAATTTGTTTATGGATGGGGTTGTTAGGGAGGTGAATGCAAGAGTTTTGGAAAGAGGAGCAAGTATGAAGTCTGTTGGGGATGAGAGAGCTTGGGAAGTGAGTCAGTTGTTGTTCGCTGATGATACAGCGCTGGTGGCTGATTCATGTGAGAAACTGCAGAAGCTGGTGACTGAGTTTGGTAAAGTGTGTGAAAGAAGAAAGTTAAGAGTAAATGTGAATAAGAGCAAGGTTATTAAGTACAGTAGGGTTGAGGGTCAAGTCAATTGGGAGGTGAGTTTGAATGGAGAAAAACTGGAGGAAGTGAAGTGTTTTAGATATCTGGGAGTGGATCTGGCAGCGGATGGAACCATGGAAGCGGAAGTGGATCATAGGGTGGGGGAGGGGGCGAAAATTCTGGGAGCCTTGAAGAATGTGTGGAAGTCGAGAACATTATCTCGGAAAGCAAAAATGGGTATGTTTGAAGGAATAGTGGTTCCAACAATGTTGTATGGTTGCGAGGCGTGGGCTATGGATGGAGTTGTGCGCAGGAGGATGGATGTGCTGGAAATGAGATGTTTGAGGACAATGTGTGGTGTGAGGTGGTTTGATCGAGTAAGTAACGTAAGGGTAAGAGAGATGTGTGGAAATAAAAAGAGCGTGGTTGAGAGAGCAGAAGAGGGTGTTTTGAAATGGTTTGGGCACATGGAGAGAATGAGTGAGGAAAGATTGACCAAGAGGATATATGTGTCGGAGGTGGAGGGAACGAGGAGAAGAGGGAGACCAAATTGGAGGTGGAAAGATGGAGTGAAAAAGATTTATTGTGATCGGGGCCTGAACATGCAGGAGGGTGAAAGGAGGGCAAGGAATAGAATGAATTGGAGCGATGTGGTATACCGGGGTTGACGTGCTGTCAGTGGATTGAATCGGGGCATGTGAAGCGTCTGGGGTAAACCATGGAAAGCTGTGTAGGTATGTATATTTGCGTGTGTGGACGTATGTATGTACATGTGTATGGGGGTGGGTTGGGCCATTTCTTTCGTCTGTTTCCTTGCGCTACCTCGCAAACGCGGGAGACAGCGACAAAGCAAAAAAAAAAAAAAAAAAAAAATTATATATATATATATATATATATATATATATATATATATATATATATATATATATATATATATATATTCCCCTAAACATAAGGCATTACATCCTAATGTACATCCTCCAAACATCTAGGGTGTATATTCGCCATATTTTCTGCCACACAGACCAGCGATACGGCAGACTCGGCAGTTGCCCCGCGTCTATACCATCACGCCAACACCCACATACACACTCCACCAGCGCCCAACTTATGTTTGCACATTAGATACTTCTTCACCTACACGTTTGCACTCTACACTCGCCTCTTACTTACACTGTACTTTAAATACTTCTCCACCTTCACAGTGACAATGTACAGGCCTCCATGTCGTTACAACTATACCCATAAATTCAACATCTCTACGCCTACATTTCACACCTACACTCACAAACTCTACGTAACTTTACACCCACAACACTTGCATGTCTACACCTATAGGTTTCCTACACTCAGTAATGAATATGTCCACACCGCATTCCTCAGAGGTATAACTGAAAAGCTGCACACAGCACACATACAACACACACACACACACACACACACACACAACACATACACACGCACAAACACACACACACACAGTGGATGACCACATGGATATGAGTAACCTAAGTGAGCGACAACATGAATTCAGAAAGAAGGTCATATATTGAGACATCTCTTACACTCCCATGATAGAGTAACTTGATTTTACTAAAAGATAAGTTTGGGTGGATTGTGTTTATGTGGACTGTTAGACAGCATGTGACTGCCACATAGGAGAGCGATAAAGGAGCTGGATCCTTCTGCAGGATAGAATGTGCAATCTCTTTAGGTGGAAAAACAAATGACACACGTCAGAGGAACCCACTCGATATGAGATGGAGTCATGGGTGGCGTGCCGCAGAGCTCGGTCCTGGGACCACTGCTGTTCCAGATCTATGCAAATGGTCTTGCCAGAAGTACTGGACCTACTCTTGAATACGTCGACTGATGAGACTACGGTTATGAGGGCGGTAGATGGTGATGAGCATGGCCTCAACTTACAAGACGACCTCAGACATTCTCCAGAGCTGGTCTAATGCATGGCTCATGAAATTCAAGCCGAGTAATGCCAAGTGATGAGGATGGGACACAGTGAATGAAGGCTTCAGTACGGATACTATCTAGGAGGAGGTAAGCTGCATGAGTCTCTATATGAGAGAGGGACTTGGGAGTCGACAGTGTACCTAAGGTGTTACCAAGGCTCAAACTTAGAGCTGTAATAAAGACAAGTTATTCGCGAGCAAATATTAGAATCACATGCGAGTATATGGATGAGGAAAGAGTCAGCAAACTGTTCACATTCTGCAACAGAACACCAGAATATGCTTTTCAAGTTTTGTCACCCCATTCAAAAAGCACAAAGAACTGGTAGAGAAGATGCAGAGGAAGGCAACATGGACGGTATCAGAATTACGAGAGATGAATTACAGTGAAAGGTTAGAGCCAGAAATTTGTCCAACATGGAAGAGAGAAGTGTAAGGGGTCACTCGTTCACAGCCTTTATATATTTTTAAACCAGTATAACGGGGGTCAACAGTGAACAGTTTCTAGAATGATAAAAAGAAAAGAGAAAGAAATATGAAGCAAGAAACATGTTTGAAAATATATGAAGTATCTTTAGAGTATACGAGTGGTGGATGAACGACATGAACTGCGGAATGACATTGTGGAAGATGACAACATACGTAGAGAAGTTTAAAAAGTTGTATGACGTTAACGGACATTGAAGACATGAAGCCCCACGAGTGTAGAACTCCCTCCCCGTAGCGGGTACATAGATTATCACAAATGAGTACTAACACGTACTGATACAACCCCCACTCCAACACATACATACACACAAACACATACACACACACACATACACGCAAGCCTCCGAGTCACAGCCACACAGACACAGATACATACATGGGTAGACAACACCGGCGCACAACCTCCACCACTCACTATCGACCAGCGCGACCAGGCTGGGTCTGACTCCCGCCTCCTGCCTGCCACCCAGGTCCACACATTTTTCCCCTCCTTCAATCATTCCTTTTCATCTTCTCTCTCCTCCTCCTCCTCTTCTTACTCTCCCCTGCTTTACTCTCCTCGTCACTCTCATCCTCCTCTCCTCTCGCCTGGCTGAGGAAAATCCATACGGAAAGATTCGCAACGCCTTACAGCGCGATGATATGGCCACTGAGCACGACCGGTACGGCGTTTGGGTACGACGGTACGACCATTCAGCACGACAGTACGGCGCTTGGGCACAGCGGTAACAACCTTCAGGCACCGTAGTACGACCCTTGAGCACGACGCTCAGAACACTGAGGCACGGGAGTGTGGCCTTTGTCTACGAACGTATGACCCTTGCAAGCAGAGCGCGTATTGCTCACCACACTGAAGTGATTTAGAAGCTTCAAAGATTGTTCCTGCGTCATCCCTTACTCTTATCTCTTATTTAGTCGACAGATTTATGGTCTCTCACCTGTGGCGTTGTAGACTAGGCTACAGTTAATGCAGTAACCAGCTCCCGATCGAACTAACACCCACCTCCCGTCCAGGTATGATGGCGGAGAATCACGCAGACAGTACAGAATTAAACCCCGGTATAAACCACTAGTGTAACTATACCCCAGTATAAACCACGAGCGTAACTATGCCTCAGTATAAACCACTAGTGTAACTATACCCCGGTATAAACCACTAGTGTAACTATACCCCAGTATAAACCACTAGTGTAACTATACCCCAGTATAAACCACTAGTGTAACTATACCCCAGTATAAACCACGAGCGTAACTATACCTCAGTATAAACCACTAGTGTAACTATACCTCAGTATAAACCACTAGTGTAACTATACCCCAGTATAAACCACTAGTGTAACTATACCCCAGTATAAACCACGAGCGTAACTATGCCTCAGTATAAACCACTAGTGTAACTATACCCCGGTATAAACCACTAGTGTAACTATACCCCAGTATAAACCACTAGTGTAACTATACCCCAGTATAAACCACTAGTGTAACTATACCCCGAGCGTAACTATGCCTCAGTATAAACCACTAGCGTAACTATACCCCAGTATAAACCACTAGCGTAACTATGCCTCAGTATAAACCACTAGCGTAACTATGCCTCAGTATAAACCACTAGCGTAACTATACCCCAGTATAAACCACTAGCGTAACTATGCCTCAGTATAAACCACTAGTGTAACTATGCCTCAGTATAAACCACTAGCGTAACTATGCCTCAGTATAAACCACTAGTGTAACTATGCCTCAGTATAAACCACTAGCGTAACTATGCCTCAGTATAAACCACTAGCGTAACTATGCCTCAGTATAAACCACTAGCGTAACTATACCCCAGTATAAACCACTAGCGTAACTATGCCTCAGTATAAACCACTAGCGTAACTATGCCTCAGTATAAACCACTAGCGTAACTATACCCCAGTATAAACCACTAGCGTAACTATGCCTCAGTATAAACCACTAGTGTAACTATACCCCAGTAAAAACCACTAGTGTAACTATACCCCAGTATAAACCACTAGCGTAACTATGCCTCAGTATAAACCACTAGCGTAACTATGCCTCAGTATAAACCACTAGTGTAACTATACCCCAGTAAAAACCACTAGTGTAACTATACCCCAGTATAAACCACTAGCGTAACTATGCCTCAGTATAAACCACTAGTGTAACTATACCCCAGTAAAAACCACTAGTGTAACTATACCCCAGTATAAACCACTAGCGTAACTATGCCTCAGTATAA